>NW_025953848.1:0-101293 GCF_022578515.1 Annulohypoxylon truncatum
TGTTTAAATAATTAATTAAAAATTTATTAAATTATTATATTATATTAAAAATTAATATATTAATTAACTTAATATTTAATTAATTAAAAACTTTTCCTTATACTTATATTTATTTAACATTATATATTATAATGTAAAACCATATATTAATATTAATGTTTAAAACAATTAAATTATTTTTTAAATATATTAAAATAAGGAATAAAAATATATATTAAGATATTATTATTAATATATTTATTATTAATAACATTAGTCGCGTTAACATTAAAATTATTATTAAATAAAAATAAAAAAAAAGGTATATATTTATTTAAATTATAAATTAAAAGTTATTTTTAAGGTTTTTTATTATTTAATTAATTATTATTATTATTAAAACTTTTTTTCTTATTAATTAAATATATTATATATTTTTTATTAATAAAAAAAACTTAATAATATTTATTATTAATAAATTAAAAATTTTATATAAAACCATTATTAAAAGCTGGCTTAAATAATTAAATTTAGAAGTTTAATTTAATTAACTTATATATTACTTTAAGTTTTTTATTAATAATATTTAATTTATATATACGAATTTTAAAATTTACGTAATAAGTTATAAAAAATTATAAAGTTAATATATTAAAAATAATCCACGTAAATTAAGCAAATAAAAATTTATAAAAAAGGTTATAAAATATATAATATTTATAGTTATATTAATATTTATATTTAAAGAAAATAAATAATTTAAAATATAATAAATGGAATATTAATTTATATTTATTTTTTATGAACTTAAAAAATAAAATAAATTTTTTTTAATTAAATATATAATAAATATCGGAATAAAATACCATATTATTCATTAAATTATTTATTAATAAAAAGTTAAAGTTTTTATAATTATATTAACTTATAT
The DNA here is from genome assembly GCF_022578515.1 of Annulohypoxylon truncatum. Classification (NCBI taxonomy): domain Eukaryota; kingdom Fungi; phylum Ascomycota; class Sordariomycetes; order Xylariales; family Hypoxylaceae; genus Annulohypoxylon; species Annulohypoxylon truncatum. The sequence continues at coordinate 911 of NW_025953848.1, forward strand.
TATTTATATTAAACTAAGTTACGTAAACCTTAAAAATAATATAAATTTATTAAATATTATAATATACTTGCGTTATTTAATAATATTTATTATAATAATATATAATATTATAAGTTAACTTTAACATTATATAAATTTTAAAAATTAAAAATAAAAAAATAATAAATAATTATTAAAAATAAAGTAAATTTTTATAAGGAAATAATTAATAATTAAAAATTAATATAATTATATATTATATTAATTTTATTTTAAAAAAATTAACAATAAATATATAAGTTTATAAGTAAATAAAAAAGTTTTATAATTTAAATTATTTAAAATAAAAAAAAAATATACTTTTTTATATAATATATTATTATTAAGTTAAAAAATAAAAATTATATTAATAATAATAAACTTTATTAAATATAAACATGGGTTATTAAATTATACATTTTTAATTAAGAAATAATAAGTTAAATAAGCGAAGTTATAATTAATATTATTATTATTAATAATAAAAAAGTAAAATAATAATTTATAATTATGTGGATAATTAAAATAAAAAATATAAATGTTTAATAAAATAATTTAAATTATAAAGTTAATATTAATGTTATAAATTAGTATTAAAAATAAAATTATTAATTATAAAAGTTTTTAAAATTTTATTATAAAAAAATATATTAATTATATTAAAAAATAAAAATGTGGGAAAAATAAATAATAATATAAAAGTTAAGTATAAATAAAATTATAATAATTAAAAAAGGTTTTTTCTTATATTAATTAAAGTTAATTAAAAATAATTTATATAATATATTAAAAGAAATATTAACATGTATTAATATTAACTTGTAACGTTTTTTTATATTTTTAACATTACGTTTTAATTAAAAAAACGGGTAATAATTAAATTTTTATTTAATAAAGTTATTATATAATAAATATATTTTATAACATTTTACCATTTTATACCACTTATAATTTAATTATATTAATTAATTAACATTTATAAATTATAATTATAGTTATAAATAATAAATAAAATAATATTTTTTAATGATAATTATTTATTTTTATTTATTATTTATATAATTTTTTATTTTTTAATAAAATGTTTAAGTTTATAAAAGATATTATATTACTTAAATTCTTATAAAGGATTTATTTTATCTTTAATTTCCGAAGTGGGTATAAGTTTTTTTAAACTTTATATTAACGTAAATATATTCCGTTATTTTTTATAACTTTTTACATTTAATTAAATAAATAATTCTTTTATTTATATTAAGTTTATTATATTATTTTATTTATAATAAAAGATTATTACTTATATATAAGTTAATTTATATAATAATATTATTATTTTATTAACATTAAAAATTTATTATAAATTTAAATTTTTTAATAATTTATCCGTATTTTATTTTTTTATCCTTTCCAATTAGGCTTAATAAAATAAAACTTTTAAAATAAATCGATATATATTATTTTAATTATCTTAATTTTAATCCTTTTATTAATTTAAATGTTTTTAATAATAAAAATATTTATTATAATGTTACATATTATATATATTATATTATAACCGGAAACATTTAAAAAAATAATTAAGGGAAAAATATTAAAATTAAAATTAATAAAAATAAAATTATAATATATATTAAAAGTTTTTTTTTTTTTATTAATTATTAAATTAAAAATTATATTTAAGTCCCGTTTAATAACATTTTATAAATATTTGAATATTATTTTTATATTCCATATAATTATTATTATAATAAAAATAATTATAAAAAAAATAACTTATTTTAAAAAAAATTTAATATATTTAATATAAAAGATTTTTATATAAAAAGTTTATATTTATAATATAAAGTTACATTTTTATTTATTAATTAATATATTAATATAAATTTTTAAATTTATAAATTCCTTATATTATTATCTTAAACTTTAATTATTAATTATTTCCCTTGAAAATTTTTAAAACTTAATAAATCATTTATATTAAATTTAGCTTTAATATTTCCAACTTTTAAATTAATTTTTTAATTTAATATAAGTATATAACACTTACTTTTTTTATTTAATTAAATTAATTATTAAATAAAATTATATCTTTTTTATTATATATTTTATTTTTAAATTTTTTTCGGGAAATTAACTTTCCTACGTTTATTATTTATAATGAATTTTATCGTTTTATAAATTAACTATATAATTTAAAAAAAACTTATATTATCCCGAAATTTATTAAGAAATAATTTAAATTAAATTATATATAAAAATATTTAACATTTTTTTTTTTATTCGTATAGTTAATAATTATAATAATAAGTTACATTTTTATATAAATGTTTATCGATTTTTTAATTATAATTATTTTATATTAATGTTTAAATTTATATAAGGTAAATATAAGTTAATAATATATATGTTTTATTTTTTAATTAAATCGTTTGTTATTAATTTTTTTATTTTTTATAAATATTATAATTAAAAATGTTTATAATTAAAAATAATGTTTTTTAAATTTCTTTTCGCTTAATTTATATAATCCGTTTTTTTTAATATTATTATTTTATTATTTAATAATAAAAATTAAGTTTATTTTATTAAAATTCTAGAAAAAAATAAAAATAAAAATTTTAAATAAGTTTTAAAAAAATTAAAATTAAATAAATTTTATAAGCTTAAATTAAAATTAATTCCTACCAATAAAATAACTTTTAATTTTAAATAATTAAAATCTTAATTTAAATTATCCGGTAATTAAATGAATTTAAATTTAATTATTAATAATATTTATTTTAAGTTATAATAATATTTTATATAAAAGGAATAACTTATTTTTAATAATAATAATATGATTTTATTTATAATAAATTTATTTTTTAAAATATTTTAGCGATACTTAATTTAATAAAATTAATTAATTAAAGAAAATAAAAATTTATATTTATTAAATTTTAATCGAAATAATGTAATATTTAATTATATGGATTTTAATGATAATAATAATTATTTTAAAAGTTATTTTCTTAAGAAACATTTTTATTTTAATTTTATAATTAATAAAAAAATTATTAATTATTCTTTTAAATTTAATTATTTAAGATAATATAATAATTTAAAACATATTATTTTTCTTATTATTAAAAAAAATTTTATAATAAAGTTATTTATATTTATTTTAAGTTTTAATAATAATAATAAAATATATATAATAAATAATAATAAATAATACATTTTAATAAAATGTTTACTTACATTTATTATAAACGTTAATAATTATAAATATGAAAATTTTTCTTATTATTATAATAAAATATTTTTATTTTATATTTAAAATATATAAATATATAATAAAAAATAATAATAATAAAAAAAAAATACGAGTTTAAAATAAAATAAATAAAACATTTTATAATATAATTAATAAATTAGTTTTATAATTAAAAAATTAAAATAAGTTTTTTATTTAATTATTTAATATATATTATAATTTTAATAAAAAATGAATATATATTTTTAAACGAAATAAATAAAAAACCGTTTTTAATATATAACGTTAAATTTAAATTATTTATCGCTTAAATTTAACGCGTTATAAATAATATAAATTAAAAAATATTATAACTTTTTATAATTTATAACGCTTTTTAATGTTATAACTTTTATAAATAATAAAATATAATATTAATAATTAAAGCTTACTGTGCATTTATATAATATATATCGCAATATATAAAATGAATTGGCGGGTTAGCGGATTCGGTATTATCGTCCGCCGTCGTTTTGTTGGATGAGTTACGGGGCGAAAAATCCATGCAATTAGTCTGTCAGTCCAGTCCATGTTGAACGAAATGCGGTGAAGCTCTTTTTTTTTTAGTTGAGAAAGAGAAATTGGAGAGGAGGGGTTGTTCTAGGCGGTCCAGGATAAAAAAGGTTTAATGGGTCTCTGCTTAAAGCGTGGGGGACATCTGAACGGGGAAGTTGCAATACCTGGAGTTCCTGGAGAATCGCCTCCTATTCTGGGCTAGCCCGAAGAAGTCTTAGGCAAGTAAGCCCCTGTACTACGCTCACTACGTTGTAGCGTCACCCACCCCCACGACCGTTAGTTCCATTGAACTTTCCATTCCTAAGCTGCGAGGTTGAACTCAAAACATCCATGATGCAAACGTCTTAGCGCACTAGTTCCATTTTTATTCCGATCATTGATCATTTCAATGTCCGAACTAGAACTAGAGCACCTTTCCATCGACTCATACCTCTTCCATTTAGCATTACATATTAAACGGGGCAGACGACGGGGCTATCATGCTAGTCAATCCAGCCCTCCTTGCCAAGCCAACTCCCCGATGCTCTACGGGACATGCCCCAGTGTCCTGGTCGATAGCTTCACCACGGACCCATTTACGTGGGAGGCAAAAGGAGGGGGTACCTAACACCTCGTGCCCTGATCCCACATATCCAACCTACATACGCTCCATACGCGAGCACCTACTCACTGAGCAACGTACATATCAACGACAAACACGACCGCCACAAATCTCACCATCCACCGAGCAACGCACACGTCCAAACTGCATCGTGCAGTAGGTCCACGCAAGCTACTCAGGCAGCCCAAAGCATAGTCTGCGTGCGTGATCACCGCTCATGAACACCATTCCCAGGATTCTTAGGATTCCGGGGTAGGTAACGTGTATGTCGACTCCGGAGCTTAGCCCAGCCAAGCAATCTGCCGGTCAACACTAGTACCCGTACCCCCAACTCAACACCAATTCCATAGGCATGTAATTAATAGCTGACTAGGTACGTGACGCTTACATTTCGGTCAGGGCCTGACGTTGTTCTCGGTATTCCATTGCCCCGGTCATGTTTGAGTACCTAGGCCGAGCAACCCGACCTACAGACTCAAGCGAAGCTGACTGCGAACTTCGTCACACCGGCCTCCCGCGGAGTTATCATTCCACAACGCTGCGATGAAACCCGACGGCCTGGCTCAAAATATCCTTGTTTGGGGGTAACAACGCGTGCTACACGTTCTTGGCGATCTATTCGTCAATATCTATTCATGGACCCGTGGATGCCTCACTCCAACAACCGGGTCCCATCTCGCCCGTCCTTAAATCGGCATCGATTACCTCAATTCCAGTACTACTACAACACCCCGCAGAAAAAGAACTTTTTCTCGTATCGTATCGTAAGACATAATCGACCAGGAACAAATCCCAAAGAGACAATTCTCACGTGAGAACTCTTAGGGTGTCTTAGGGTGGGGGTAGGAACCAATATCGGTACGATCGACGCAGGGGGGTAGACTGATTTATTCCCGGGATCCTGTCCCTCGGGAGAATACGGTCATTGGTTCTTTCGGTTCTTCTCGTGACATTTCGAATCTTGGATCAAAACTTCGCTGCCGGGCGATTGGGACCGCCCTGAAGCTGATCTCAGTATCCCTAGTGAGTTCATCGCGATTGGCTAATAACTGTCATAGTATAACATCGACATAACAGACCGTTTTAGATGTCGTAGATTGATTATACATCACGAGATAACCCAATTTCAACCCAATTTTCAAGCTCTAGCGCATGCGTGGTAAGAGGTCTTAGCGTAATCCGGAAACCCCGGAAAGACTTCCAACGCGTGAGTGAGAGCTTTAGCATCAGACACTCTTAGCATACACGAACTAACAGTTTGAAGAACGCATAACGCAGTCAAGTGAGTGAGTGGAGTAAGAAATCTGGGAAGCCAGTTTGACATATAAGCTGTCACTGAGGCATTGCTATTGACGCTATTGGTATATTGTCTATTCAGAACACGACAAGGCTAATGCGCCGTTTTATCATCGGAATACATACGATGTAATTATGTAGTTGACAAGGAAAACGAAAGCGGAACATCAGAAGGATGGGTACACACCAAAGTACCGATTTACGTGTCAGAGGGTGAACAATCCGGGCGAAAATCCCTACAGGGGTTGTGGTAACGAATGTCGGTCAGAGGTATGTTTGTGATACCTTTGCAGTGGCATCGGCTCCAATCGCATGAGTCTTGTTGATCATCACAGAGCTCTATGAAATCCCTCATGCGTACCACAAGACGATGATGATAACTCGAATAGATAAGGCGCCATATTCGACCCGGAATTACGACATTTAATCTCTCGTCGAAGAGAACTGCATAAGGCTCTGTCACACCAGAGATACGAAGCTCAGGGGCATCAGTCGTCAGCCTAATCCTATTGATATTTGCCTTTCTTGGCTAGACTCGGGATCTACTTCTATTTTGCATTACTTATGCTCCCCGCATATCACTGACACGTACCAGGAACTATTTGGTATTATCCTCTAGAGTGAGTGAGCGAGCGAGCCTCATATTTACTGGATAGATTTGAAGCCAATCGGAACTCAGGTCAGGTTTCGTGGCGTAGTTCCAGGTTAACCAACAAGTATCCTTATGCGATAACTACTATGTGAGGTGGAGTACCTACAGAAGTATCATGGGAGTTCTCATTTGACTCTTCCGCTTGGCTTTGGGTTATAAGGGTTTACATCCCCTTATCTTTCATCCAAATCAAAACATCCTTTCCGAATAAGTTTTACACAATAGCTCAACGGACAGGATTTTAGTATTCCAGCATCAGTCAATATTCTCCGTTCGTCTCTCCTCCACCTCCAGTACCTTGAATTTACTCTGAACTTCGTCGTCAATGTAGGAGTTTTAATGTGCTTACATCGTTACTGGCAACATTACCTATTATCTACCATCATACATTAATAAGGACTTTGTATAGCCTAACGCGTTTGGACTCGCTTATTCCCGTTCCCTGTCACATATCCCCATGTTTTAATTGTCAAGAAAGGCGTCACAGGCAGGTTCATAAGCGCTGCCAGCTAATTGGCGTTCCATCTTATCATAACGTTTGAGCATAGAGGTCTCATGTTTGTAATGTTTATTGAAGTAAAAAATAGTAACTAACCTGTATATACTATTAGTTTCTTGAACAACCAAAATGTTTGTGTTTTTTCATGTCATATTTGGGAAGGTATTGCAAATAGTTTACCACTTTACTTTCCCAACTAGCTAAGGTCTGGTTAGACGTGAGATTAGAGAGTGCAATTCGATTGGTATGATGGATAGGGATACGAGAGCCACCCTTTCTACCTTTACTCTTTCCTGAGAACACCTTGGTCTACGTTACGTTCAAGTTAGAATTATCAAAGAACTTTGGTTCTGAGTAGGAACTATATGCATTATGTTGGCAAGTAAAAGCAATCTTCGATTCAGTCATAGTACAGGGCGAAGTAGAAGGGGGCAGAGCTACCCAGATAGCCAACCAGATGGCTTAATACACAACCTTATATTAGTACTTATAGCTACCCACATCTCTAATACTTATAAGGTATGCTGTTGTTGTATTTATATAATTAGGTAGGCTTATGATACTCTAGACCTAGAAGGTCTGTACATTTTCTCCCGACCTTCCTAGATGATATGCCAAATATTGTGTAGGTAGAATGTAATCTCTTGTCATACGGCTTAGACACCTGAGTTTTCTTCTGGTTGGCGTAGCTTGAATTCCATTTTGAGTGCCCAAAGAATCATTATACCCTTACCTATGTTGGTAGATACCTAGATAAATCCGATAGCGAGATTCAATTAGCCGTTCCTTCCCGTCAAAGGTAATGTATTAAAGTTTTCTCCTAGTAAAAACTTGAAGGCAAGAGCCTTGTCCTGAAATGACGTTAATAGTATAGCGATGTCCACACACCTCTATAAAACTTCAATATGGGTGATACAAGAAAGATAGAATTAACATCAGAGTCAAATCAATTCATCAGAGCGAAGGTATAGTGATAGGATTATGTTGATTTTGTTGTCATGAAGAATATTGAACAATATTATCCATCTATTCTCCCTACCTACTAAGCCTGTGGCTCTTTTTACGATGTTTTCACGATTCACGGTAACTCCGCCGATCATATTGTTTCCTCATAATTGTGCCTTCTTGACTAATTGGAGACGACGATTGAAGCGATTCAGAAGATTGGGGCAACTATAGCGGGTGCGTACGGATCTCACTCATGCTCGTTGAACGATCACCGAATCTTCATTACCTTCCGTTTATTTCTTCACCTAATCTCATTTTTCTCCTTGCAATTTCATTTCCCAGTTACTATCACTTCTGTATTCTATATCTCTACTACCTGTTTCCCACTGCGTATCACATAACAAACCCAACCTTTCACATTGCGACACTTGAATCTCATCAAATCCATCCTTGACATTCACAGATTCCCTTTCATTACTATCTTCCATTCTAACTGCCACGTACAATTCTCTACTATTGACATCACGTAAAAATACTGACTTCTTGCGTGTTTTTGTCAACCTTCATCCTTTCAATCTTCCACCCTTTCAACCTTCGATCTATCACACACCATCATCACGCTTAATCCCGTTCGTTAGATCATCCTTCAATATTTACGCCTTCTTGCCTGTTTACTACGTACAAATATCTCAGATTGAAATACGGCTAGTTCAACCTCTCTCTTCCCCCAACGACAAGTTTCTACCATCACACCCACCAGGATGGCAACGATGCCATCCGAGCCTGGCAGTGGCCAGGAATCAACCACTTATGAGTATACATGCTTATTGTCACCGTGTACTCGAGACGTCTGCGTTATCCATGGGCGACCCTCTTCGGCCGAACTATCAGCTCGAATTCCCCACGAGGTTGGCGGCTATTACCCAGAGAACCCACAAAAATCTTGTGAGCTCGACAACTGTGGAATTCATGTTAACCCTAAGAGAGTCTTCTCGATTCATCCTGAAGGTATCAACCGTATTCGCCAGGACGAACAAGTCGCCCGTCTTCCTATCAGCGATACGCTAGGTATGAAGAAAGACGTGGTTGCTGAGAAAGGCGGCTTAATTGGCCGAAGCACATCACCATCATCCTCTGCAACGATGTTTTCCGAGCAGCTAGAGTGGACTGAGATCGACGGTGAGAAATTCGTTAAACCCGCTAAGTGGTATATCCTATCGGTTGTGGAAAAGAGTGATGATTTGGGTATCCCGCCCAACCTTGATTTCGTCAGTAAGATATTCTCAAGCGAAGAAGAGCGAGCGCAGGCTTTTGAAGCCCACCGCCGAGACACCGTAACGCGCTACGACGAGACGCCTCCTCTCATGCTCACCTACGGCATACAGTATGCTCCTGAGCCCGGGCATTACTCTGTCGCTTCGTCCCGAAAGGTCTTTATTACCGGAATAGACCCAACTATGCCTATGTGGGACATCATGGCCGGAGTTCGAGGCGGCAAGATCCTCAAAGTCACCGCAGCGATTAGCCCGATGCCTATTGACTACACTGTCATCATTGAATTCGTCGATGCCCACGACGCTAAGGCTTACGTGAACTACGTGGCGGACAAGACAGCTGATGTGTTTCACCGCGGCGTTGAGGTCACCCTCTTCAAGTCCCACAGCTACCCGATTTCAATGGGAACGGAAAATGACCTGCGACAGAAGTTTACCAGACAGATTGTGTATCTCGACTTCTCTGGTTATTCCCCTAAGGACTTCTTGCACGACTTCGAGGCGAGATTCCGAAAGCCAGAAGATGTTCTAGAGGATCTCTGGTTGGACGATCACGGACGACTCTGGATACTCTTCCAGAGTATTGAGTATGCCAGTCGCTTCTACAAGCAGACCATCAGAGAGCTGGAGCGAGAACGTCCAGGTGCGTTTGACGACGATATGTATCGGTTTGCTCCAGACCCTTGCGACATGCCGCTTGATGACATGCAGGAACCCGTTCAATTGGCACGCGGATCGCATCGAAGTTTGTTAGAAGCGTGGATTGAAGGAAAATTGGACTCCGAAGAGGAGCACGTTGAGGTCGGCCGGGCTGCTCCGCCTAAAGAAGAAGCTCTTTCCACTGTCATCCCCCACAGACCCCATGCTCCTTCCGGCTCTGGTGCTTTACCAACTATTCCTCTCATTCCTTCTACCCCGGAGCCACCCAAAGAGATTCGCGGACTGGGAACCGGAATGTGGAGCCGGCCGTGGTTTCTCGACGCGGTGCGTAAACTAGACGGACCCGAATACGAGACGTTTCCTAAGGGGAATGAGTTTCGACGACACAGAGCGCAGTCCCAGTTCATGTATCGACGCCATCGACGAGACCCGAGCGTATCTCGCTCGACCTCTCCAAACAAGCCGGGAAACGGCCAAGGCTTCAGTCTTGAAAAGTTCGCTGAAGAGCAGATGCGTATTAGATACGGACAGGACAGCGATCCCACTACGCCCACGAATTCTCTCTTGACTAGCGACGTCGACTACGTCAAGCAATCGATACTTGCAATTGAGAAGGCGGACCTGGAAAAGACGGGAGCTGAGATTATTCTTCACCAAACCGGAGTCACTGCCACTCAAAGCCCCCGAGAAGCATCCGGTCCTAAGGTTGGCGAGTCTAACAACCGAGTCGGTTTTGCTCCCGTAGAATCATCGCTGTTTAGCTACTGTGACGAAGTCCCTCGCGTGGCAAAAGACGTTCCCATGGTGGCCAAGTCCAAACTTCCACAGAACGATCCCGCCTTCACCGAACTCTTGAACCGCGAGCCCGGCGATTTCGTCTCGAGAGCCGAGGCAGAGGCCACCTTGTGGATGAAGAAATTCCGCTCGTATTCAAAGGATGAGATGCTTGCTCTGTATGGCGACCCGTTCGCCTCTGAAGAAGCTCTGCGAGCGTGGAACGGCGGTGAGGAATACGACTTGGAAGCTGCGCCAAAGGCTGAGCACACTGAGCGCGAGGAAAAGGAGCAGGAGGACAAGGAGTGTGAGATGCAGTAATCGCACTAACTGGCGAGTTATACGCGTTCTCTGAATTCGTCTCGAATATTATATCTCTGGTTTCGGCTACTCGGTACAACGGTTTATCATCCATTATTTTCCTCGATTCCCGTGGAGCATACACCCCTGTATTGGGGCACGGGTGCCATCAGAATCTGAGTTTTATCATCCCTTATTACGTCAACTCCGACCTATTTTTCCGGCGATGAAGCCATACCCGCTTTATCATTACCACAACACATTCCATCGTATATCTTATCACTCGACGACTCTCCGAACGTATGTCGTACGAAATACCCTCATCATCTACACCGAGAAGAGTTTTCCTCGTGTACATCTCGACATCGGAGAAATACTCGTCGGGCACAATCCCCGTCGTCAAGGCTGAAGCTCTACTCCTGAATATCCCTATTTACGACAAGTATGCGCGCATGGAGCATCTTCGCCTTGATTCTTTCTCCTCAATATCCTTTAGCAGACCTTATCTCGTACGGATCGAGTCGAGTAGGCCTTCACATATCCGATCTAATCAAACAACAACACCCAAGATCGCGACCTGATTTCTTTTCATCAAGTTTCACTTTTTCCCCAACCCTCTCTACGACCCGAGAATCAGAGGGATATTCAACCATGGCATAATCGAAAAGAAATCTTGCATTTTCCGTGGAGTTGCGCGGGTGGAACGAAGGGGGCGTCAGGATTTTTTTTTTTTTTTCACACGGGCGGCGGTTTTCGGTTATGGTTGGCTGGGTTTGACTATTTTGCTGTTGCTTGTTCCATACGAAAGGACATATGAAGACGTCTCGCTATGCGGGACAAGGGACCTTGATCAATTGACATTTGCCGTTGATCATGATCTTGACTCGTCTTCTACGCACGCAATGTGATCGAGTAGAATTAGTAGGATTCGTAATTCCCATAAAAAGAGAGAAAACGTAAGCAAGGTAAGTTCCGTAACAAAATTTATTGCTATCGAGGATGCGACGCGTCTACTAACCTAGCATCTTCGTAACTTCAACTCTTGCAAATAAGATAGTAAGCAGGTAGGGTATTATTCATGCCAGGGCTCACTCGTCTAGACGCCCCTTTACTGGAGGCAAACAAGTCTCATCCACATCCATTCTTCTCACGTCCTTAGCATCCCAAGTTCCAATTCTTAGCCACAACTATCGCAATACAACGGAACGGACTTTTAAGGCCATACCAAGAAAGTCAAGAATTAGCCCAGGATATTCATTACTAGCTCCCGCTCCCCTTCTCACTACTCCCGCGCTGGATAGCCGCGGCGAGGTCTCTCATAAAAGCCGCGCCTAGCTCTTCCAGCTTCTCTTTAGGTTTAGACTCCCGTCTCTTCAAGCTCGACTCCTGCTCCGTAGTGACGACCAGGATCTCGTCCTCCCCTTCGTCGTCCTCGTGGTAATTGTATCGTACCCCTTCCCTCCTCTTACTTCTACCACCGCTGCCATTAACGGTACCATTCGCCTCTCCACCACTCTCCGCGCTATTCCGCAGCTCATCAAGATCATCCGCGTCGCCCGCGAACGCCTCCGCGACGCTCGAGTACTTCCTTTTGAGCGTCAATGGGTTCGGGCGGAGGTTTTTGCTCGGGGAGTCGAACCCGTCGGTCGACGAGCCGACAGTCCTACGACGACCCGCCGCCGTCTTAGCCTTGCTCTTAAGGTACGCCCTCACCAGGTCCGGCGCAATGTTGTCCTCGGGCTCCCAGGTGGGGTTCTGGTCCGGAGGCCACTCGCCCGCCCAGCGCACCTTGAAGAAACGGGTGCGTCGCCCGTGAGCGTGGACCAGCTTGTCGCCTTCGAGACGTGAGACCACCCATACTTGGCCGTCGCCTACCGCGGGCTTGGGCTTGGGTTTAGGTGTGCGCTTTTTTGAGCGTGAGCTGTTAGTCTGGCCGTTGAGAGGCGACTCTGTGGGTAGCTCGCCAGAGGATTGGGGTGTTGCGGAGGGCCAGCGGCCGGAGCTTCGGCCAGCGGGGGTGAAGCCATGGTGTGGAGGGCTAGTTTTGTGCGATTGGGGAGGTGGAGGTGGAGGCGGAGCCGATGAGGAAGGCTCGCATTTTTCGTTTGTGAAGCGCGGATATTGAGGAACGGGGACAGGAGTTGTAGATTGCTTATTATCGGGTTTTGGCTTGACTGTTGATGGTTCTGGCTTTGGTTGCGACTGGAATTGCTGTGGATATTGGAGTGGAATCTTCTTGTCCGACTTCAGTGGTGTAGGGACTGGGACAGGAGTTGTGGATTGCTTTCTGCCAACCGGAATGGGGATTCTGCGCGGTTGGTTATTTACTGGTTGGGTTGGTTTGCGTGGCTTAGGTATGGGTGGTGGGAGAGGTGTTATTGCTGGGAGCTCCCAAGGTCGCTTGTTGGATCGAAGTACCTCGGGTACGGGGACGTGACTCGTAGATGACTTCAGTGCAAGATTGGCGTTAGCGCTCTTGAACAATGTCGACGAGTCCTTATTAAGCCATAAATTTCTAGCATACGAGCTGATTTCGAGACCCGAGGACGTGGTCTCGGGAACCCTATCCAATAACATCGACCCTCCATCCTTACCACTCTCGTCCACCTCCACCTCCATATCTTCGGCGGCGTCGTCATTTTCGCCGCATAATTGGCGATGTATCGCGTCGTCCGGATCCGCCTCATCGATTTCTTCCATATCGGTCACGATTTCTCTAGCACGCTTCTTTTGCGGCGTAGACAGCGACGGGCCCGATGTACTCGTAGGGGGTAGCGTTACTTCGATACTCTCGGAATTGTTGACGCTCGCCTGCTTCGAGAGTTTGCGCGCCTGAAGCTCCGCCTTGCTCGGTCGGCCTCGTCTTCTCTGACCAGGGGCAGTTGGCGTACCGGGTGTCGTCGGCGTATCCGTCGCGCTTGTAGGCTTTAACGCCTTCTTCTTTTTCGCCATTTCTAACTTCTGTTTTTTCGATGCCTCTTGTCTCTCAATTTCCTCGTCTCTTTCCAGCAAGGCCTTGTACTCGAATTCCTCTAACACACCGGGCGAAACGTAGTCGAGTATCTTGGTCGCAAGGATAGCTACACGCGCAGCCGGTACATCCCACCATCCAACCACGTAGTACATCTGTAGTTGCAATTCACCATTGCGAGCTGTGCCGGGTAGCACGCGCTTGTCGATTAGAAACGCGGTCGAGTCGGATTCGGGCTGGATTCTTAGCGGCGCTAAAGGGGGACCGTCGCCGGGTCTATATGGACGAGGTTTCGAGGGTAGAGGTATTTGAATTCGTGATCTTCGCGTTTGTTCTCCATCCATGGATGCGATTTAAACGTGTTCCGCTCGGGAACGATTCTAATGGGGGAAGATTTGTCACCTGTGGCGTCGGTGCTGAATCGCGCGCGTTGTCCAGGGTAGCTTAAACCACAGATGGCTATGCGCGGCCAGCGCAAATAGAGACACTAGCATATGCACACGCTTTCCATTGGATTATTATGATGTCGCAAATAATTCTTGTAATTGGCTCTTCGTTCGACTGGCTGGACCAAAGACCCAATTGTCTTTTTTGTTTGCGTTGAAGAGCTCGTACTTAATTACATTGTTGTTGTTCACGGTAGAAAGGACACTAACAGTGGCACCCAACTTGACGAATTCGGCAGACTTAACCGCTTAGGTTCAAACCTTACCACGCTGGAACACGCAACCTTAAACCCCGGAGCTCTCATTAAACGTTCGACTTTCGAAACGCAGCTATTCCGATCTAAATTTAAACTTTCAAAATGTTCAACGCTGTACACTCAAATTTAAGCGATAAAACGATATTATTAGTCATAAATGTTTTCGGAGATAAATATGTCAAATACCTAATTAAAACAGCATGTTTTCGATCAAGTAACTTGGAACTTACTCGGGTACCTAAGCAGATAATTACACCGCCTTCCTTTTCTGTCAAGGCTTGGCCGATCAACATTCTGCCCCTTCTTGTGTCATTTTTGTGACTCAGTGCCCCTCCCCCTCTATTTTCGTCGATACGCCTAGTCCTGTCAAAACTTCCTATCTTCTCAAACTTTCCCTTAGCACGCCCGCGATCCACCTTCCGATAAAAAAACAATTACGAGCACGATTATAACACGATCGCGACCATGAGCGAGCCGAATACGAAGCCGTCGCTGCTCCCCCAGCCGGGAAAGCAGAATATCTTAATTACGAGCGCCTTGCCGTATGCGAACAACGTCCCACATCTTGGCAACATCATCGGCAGTGTTTTGGTAAGTGGAAGCAAGATGCGATTCGAGACTCGATGAATGCGCTAGCTGATACACCAATTTTCATAGTCTGCAGATGTGTTTGCTCGTTTCTCTAGAGCACGCGGCTTCCCAACATTGTACATTTGCGGCACAGACGAATATGGCACGGCTACGGAGACCCAAGCCCTTGCTGAAGGTGTAGATCCTGCCACCCTCTGCACCAAGTACAACGCCATTCATCGCGATATCTACGCTTGGTTTAAGATCGATTTCGACATCTTTGGCCGCACCCCAACTCCCCAGCACACAGAAATTGTCCAGCAGATGTTCACTCGACTGTGGGAGAATGGCTTTATCGAAGAACGAGAGACCGAGCAGGCCTACTGCCCGGCGCATAACTCTTTCTTGGCCGATCGCTTCGTGGAGGGTGAATGCAGTCTGTGTCATGCAGCTGGGGCCCGTGGAGACCAGGTAGATGATCCTTCTCCTACTTTTGTTTTCGTAGCTAATGCGATTGATAGTGCGACGCATGTGGAAATCTCCTTGACCCCTTAGAACCGACTGAAGATACCAAAGCAGAATCCGGGGAGGACAGAAAGGCCACCGGCTGGCTAGTGAATCCTCACTGCAAACTCGACGGCGCAACCCCAGAACGACGGACAACGAAGCATCTCTATCTTAAATTAGACGCACTGCAACCCGAAGTCAAATCTTGGCTCGACAATGCTGGCGATATCAAGGACTGGAGCTCCAATGCCGTGGCTATCACACAATCGTGGCTCAACGATGGGTTAAAGCCGCGGAGTATCACAAGAGACCTTAAATGGGGTGTGCCAGTCCCCACAAGCCTCCCCGGGCTATCAGGAGGCGACTACGATGGGAAGGTCTTTTATGTTTGGTTCGATGCATGCAGTATGCCATACCCCGCAGACTTCTATCATATATGGGCACGTGCTAACCTGAATAGTTGGCTATCCCTCGATAACTAAATGCTATACCGACAGAGACGACACGACGGGCAAGAACTGGGAGCAATGGTGGAAGAACCCAGATAATGTTTCCTTATACCAATTCATGGGCAAGGACAATGTCCCGTAAGTAATTGCAAGCCGAATATGTGAAATGGCGATTAACCCTTCAAATAGATTCCACAGCATCATTTTCCCAGCCTCTCAGCTTGGTACTAGGGAAAAGTGGACCCAGGTTCACAAATTGTCCACCACGGAGTATCTTAACTACGAAGGTGGCAAATTCAGCAAATCAAAGAGCGTTGGCGTATTCGGAAACAGCGCTAAGGATACCGGTGTGCCTGTCGACGTGTGGAGATACTACTTGCTCTCAAGACGTCCAGAGACCAGCGATTCCGAGTTTAGTTGGCGAGAGTTCGTTGACGCCAACAACAACGATCTCCTTAAGAATCTTGGCAACTTCTGCAACCGTGTTGTCAAGTTTGCTCATGCCAAATTGAATGCCGTGGTGCCCGATTATACCAAGTACCAGGACTCGGACGGTGGAATAAAGCAATTCACGGAGGAAGTCAATGGATTGCTCCAAACTTACATCTCGAACCTCAATGCCACCAAGCTACGAGCGGGTCTCTCTACAGTCCTCAGGTACGTCTTTCAAAACGCTCGTATATGTATTATACAAAAGACTAACATGATGTCTCTTTCGTAGTATCTCGGCTGTAGGCAACAAGCTATTGCAAGACAATAAGCTCAGCAACCAGTTGCTCACTGAAGACCCGGAACGATGTAATGCCGTCGTCGGCGTTGCGCTCAACCATCTTCACCTCCTCGCAAATATCCTATTCCCATACCTACCAGAGACAGCCGATGCGATCTTAGGCCAACTCGGCGTTCTAGGCTCTGGTAACGGCCGGTTCTCCATTCCGGATACCTGGTCACCCAACACGATCCCACCTGGACAAGCCCTCGGAGAACCTAAACTGCTGTTCTCCCTTATCCCCTCCGAAAAGGCCGATGAGTGGCGTGAAGCTTTTGGTGGAGAGGAGCTGCGAAAGCAGAAGGCCATTGAGATGGAGAAGGCTGCGGCTAAGAAAGCCGCGAAGGAGAAGGAGAAGGAACGGAAGAGACTTAAGAAATTAGGCCTTGCGGCTAGCGGCGACTCAACAAAGGCGCCCACAGAACAACTACAAAATCTGAACATCACAGACAGTGCGGGAAGTAAACCACCCCAGGAACCAGCAAAATAAGGGATAAGTCAAGTTTCCCGCCAATTTACAAATTCATGGATATGATGTCGTTAGTAGGGCGCTGGTATAGAGGTTTCTGCAGAGACACCTTCGTTTGATTTGGGGTGCAGTCAGCGTCTAGAGGATGCGGATGATCTAGACAGCATCGGATGGGATTAGGATTTAGAAAATAAAACGACGGATATCTTTCTATTTTCTGATTCCACATCGTGTTCTTGACTTGACATTACCGTTTCTCTCACAGCATGACAATTCGATCTAGTGCTATTGGATATCCGTGGTTCATACAATTATACTAACCTCATGACAAAGGACAATGTCATTATCATCGCGTTTGAATTATCAATTGCCTATATGCTATAGCAACAATTCACCGGATCATTGATCCCATCATGCCAGAAGGCCCTGTGGACGCTCGCTTGGCAGCAGCGCTAGTATACTCCACCGACAATAGCCAATCAAGCTTTAGCTTGGACCTGACACATACCCTTTCCAGTATGTGACACCATGGTCTAGCCAATCAGACTCAAGTAGGCTACAGGCCATACTGCCGCTAGTTCGCAGTCAAGGGGCTAGCCCAATCATATAGACTAAATCACCGGGTAATTCAATGTTTATCTAATAATTCGCAAGTTATTGACTAAAGACCATTGACATAGGTCGCTAGCGAGGAAGTGTATACATACTAATTAAAGACCAAGGTCAAATTTTACAAGACGAATGTGAACACGGGAAGCTCTGTATCGCACCACCCGAAACCAACCGCAACAACTCCTCCTTGCTTCTCCTCCCCCGGCAGCGGAAAAGCACTTTTGCAAGCCTTCTCGCCCTCCAAATCACGCGAGACATCCGCGCACGCGCAACGGTCCTCGCCGATCGAGCACAAGTTATTCGCATACACGAACTCGAACCTCGGGTTGTCGACGTCGAAGTCGACGGACTTGATGGTCGGCACGTACGGCAGGAAGTCCTTGGTGGCGTACGGGCTGCCGCAGTCGTTGCCCTGAAACAGCGGCGCGTTACACGCCCTTCGCCGCATGTTGGGATAGACGCAGGTTATGAGTGTCATACTTGTTGTATTTAAAGGCTGGAAGTTACCAGAAGTAGGTAGAGGTCCGTAGGCAGTACTTATATACCCCTGAGATACTGGGCGTAGGCTTCCAGCAACCTGATATTCCAACAATGTTTTATTGTAAACTTGCGTTTCAATTCCGTTGCAAGCTATTTCGTGGAGATGTTTTCTTGATGAGACATCACTCACTTAATGTGGTGCTAGGAACGCAGCATCGCCGCCGGCATTTCATGATAATTACATTTTCCCCTAATCCTTCACGAGGCGGACATCTGGATTATCAGACGAAACACGCATAACTGGTCTATTCATCTGTGTCCCATCAGCAGGGGAGCTGAGCTATGCAAGTTACTAGATCTGGGAAGGATGTTACGCGAAATGATCCTTCGCGATCACCGGGCGATTTACCATTAAGCCTTAGAACTTCTTGTTATCCCACAAGATCATACACCGGCGTTTACCTTCGCGTATATATATTGAATGAAAGAAGGGTTACAGAGGTGTAAGTAGTCCATCTCAAAGCTCAGCTTGAGTTATGTATATCCCCCATTCCTGGACACCTATACAGGAACGTAGGCCCGGCAGATGGGAGAGGTTATTGAGAAATTCTATCCGATTGTGAACCCCCCTCCCTCTCTTGAATTTTTCATATACTAGCACTATTAATTCGTAGTGCCGACTGGGCAAAAGAGGGCTGATAGAAGAAAGTGAAAGAGGGTCACTACTATCAACTAGCAGATATCCTTGTGCATCCAAATCAACGCCTAGATGCCCTAAGGAACTTCTCATGTATGTTCTGCTACTAACGGTACACAAGTCAAGTAGATAGATAGATATATATGCAAGCATGACATGTCACGGTCTGCAGGCTTTATATCACTCGTATTTCCGTAGCATAGACCTAGTTGGGGGTAGCAACGAACTTGATACTCTATGAACTCTCAATCTGTCTGCTGAGCATCGCAGTATACATATACGTTATTCCTCTGAACGACTTGGACCCCCAGTGCAAGCGTCTCTCTCCGACAGGCTAAGCCTTTGATTCATGGATCTTCTCATCGTCTTCGGTGGCCTTGGCATCGTCTCCATCATTTCCTCCAATGAATAACTCTTTGATTTTCGTCCAATCCCTCAATTCAGCTACCACCTGCTCATTGGGCCTTGGTGGTACATGGTAAGTACTTACCATATACCCATCGCATCTTGTGAAAGCTAGTCCCATACTTCCATATAGATGATAAAGAGATTCATTTGCTGACCCCGAACCGATGAATTTACTCATGGCTGCTGCGGCTTCCCGTAATAAATCGATACGTGAACCTGTTGTCATATAAGAGTATTTGATTAGCGCCATGCTACAGGAAGAACAACTTAGGGCAGTGTTGACTAACCAGATGAAGATATTCCTTTCACCGCTGCACCGAAGAGGCAGGACACGAAATGGTCATGTCGATTGGCGTCACAGTTGTACCCAATATATGCCCTCTCTAGGAAAGGCTCACATGCGTCTCGAACTCTCTCTAAGCATACTCTCTGCATAATCAAACAAGTTAGCATGATAAGTTATCGCTGAACCAAGTTTTAGGGAGCTTGGATGTGAACTTACAGCAGTCCGGAGGATTGTCAAGTATGGGAATACGAAACAAGTCGTTTCTGACAAGAGCAACTTTCTCAATGCCAAAAGAAGATCGTTCACAGACAGACATGGCCGGGTGCTGTGCTTCAAAGAACGACTCCGCTGGCGAACCTATTGATGCCGCCATATTCATTAGCACAAGATCATATCCATAGCTCCTTCAAGACGAGCACTTACCTCACCGCTTGTCATCATTATTTGATGACTTTTCACATTGCCGGTAGACTCCCCAAGCTCGCTAAATATTTCTTTATGCGTAGCGACATCCAGAAGGCTCTCGACGAATTTCTTCGTCCAGTGACTTGATGTCATATTTTTCTTCGGTTTGTATTTATCAGAGAATAATCGCATAAATTCGTTCCTCGGTTTGATCTGTCGTTGTTTGACAGTGCCTTGGATGTTCTTCAGGCGTTTGCAATCAGGTGCAAAAGCGGACGCTGGGATACCTAGTTGTAATAGATATCTTTTTTGATAACTCCCCAGTGCCGACGGCCGGTCTTCGCCCACGAAGAATGATGATTTAGGTAGAATCATCATTAAAACGTCGAGATCGGGCCATGGTTCGCTAAGCACCTGTTCTTGCCATAATGCATTATACAGATGGGTGCTGGTAATCACGGTAGGATCTGCGTTAAGCATATCGATCCCGTACTCCTCCAATTCGGACTGGAAGAAGAACAAAGCTAGTCCGCAGAGAATAGGGTTACATCTTGCAAACTCTTTAGAAGGAGCTATGACTTCTGCAATGAATTTGTCCAACAACGTAGAAATCTTTTCAAGATTTTCGTGCTTCGACTTGTTGGTTTGTTGGTTGCTACAACGGTGGCTATTTCCGGATCTTTTGTAGCACCGCAGCTCATTTTGCATATAACCCATCTGCTGGATCATGTGTTCAGATGCCTTAAGGATGTTTTTGCCGTATAGATGGTGCAGGTCTAAAAATATTTGACCTGCGAATGCAACATGGACCGGCTCCGACGAAAGCTCATGTATGTTCTTCAATGCTTTCATCACCTCGTCTTGAGCTACCATCTCCCAACTGGAAGTGTGGAGGTTTGATTCGTTGAAATACCAATGCAGAAGAATGACATCAGCGATCTCTTTCTCACGGCCAGATAACTCGCTTTCGGGAGGGAAGATATCTGCTGCGTTGATATCACACGAGATCGGACTTTTCCCTTCCATGTATACGGACAAAAATGCCAGCGGAGTGATTAAATATCGCTCTTCAAAGCAATACATGTAAGCAGAATTCAATTGCTCGCCCTCATCATCTTTCTCCCAGATCTGCTCTTCGGGTAGTCCTGAGGCGTAGGCCGTTGCTGCACAGAGGACTTCAAGAAGATGACGAATGCCGCCATGCTTCTCACACATCTCGGTAATCTCCTCGAATAAGTCTCTCGCAAGCTCGATGCCAAGACTAGTAAATAATGCCGCACTGGTAAGTGGATAGTAAGTGTAATCTTCATCTTTGATGAAGACTTGGCCCCAAGCCTCAATTATGTGTCTTTTTATCTCGGAAACATCTCCGACAACTTTGTATAATGCGAACAGAGCATCTTCACGGGTTGTCTGTTCTTCCGCGATATACTGGCCCTGGCCACTTGACATATCGACGTAATCCGGCGTAGGAATATTAGAGTCGTTATCATATGACTCAGGCGGTTCCTCGATAGACAAATGGCCGAAATAGTTGGCAAAGTCGTTTGCAGTATCGCAAGATGCGTCTTGTTTATCGGTAGGCTTTTGCTTAAAAGTCATCCTAGAAACAGCACAGGGTTAGTAATGGTGCCAGCTAATATGCCATAATCTTCAAGCGCCACAAGTGATGCGCGAACAAAGATTGGTACATGCAGATAATAATGTATTTGATGTAATGAATGTGAAAACAATGATGAAAGGGCACGAACCTTGGTCGTAGTACATTGCAGACTCTTGCAAGAATACCCACGAAATGCTCATGGGAATCATCTGCCAGAGCGTCTAGATCATAACCGTATTTTCTTAGACGGCCGCCAAATTCTCCGCGTGACTTGATAGCACGTCTTAGAGATGCTGCTAGGGACTCTGGAACCGGAATGGGTGGGTTATGGTTGCTTATGTACTCTGCTAGGGGAACAAAGTCTCTGATAGCGATCACATATGTGCGATCGGTGGATTTGTCTGATGCCTGTTTGGCTTGCTTGCGGGCTTTGCCCTTCGGTCGGCCAGGTGGTTTGGGGGGGCCTAGGTTCTCTAATTTAGAGCCGTGGGCCTTTGCTGTCGTCGCCTGTACTCGTTCGTTAATATTAGCCGTCTCAAATATTACTATTGCATTCAATGTGTTAAATACTTACCAACCAAGTGGCTATGTAATTTGTGTCCGCCTTATACTGGCGGAGAGCGGAATAGAGTTCGTCGACAAGCATTTTCAGTGTCTTGAAATTGCTGCTGGAGCAGCAATTACAAGAAAAGTATCAGTCGAAGTTGTTGAAAGGAAGAAAGTTTTAATTTCTTGGGTGGGTGACGAGCAACGTTAGAATATAGGTTTACATCTGGCCGTCGTCCAGGTTAATTAGGTAAGCAATCCCAAGCCAGCAATTCTCTATAAGCTGATTGGCTGGGTGAGCATATGCCATCGTTATAGTGGGTCGGGGTTGAAAATAGTTGAACCACGACAGTAAAAGCCACAGTCCGAATAACTTATATCTAGCTCTTGCGTTAGTATTCGAAACTGATTATAACAATGATTAATTACCTTAAAATCTTTAATAGCCTTCATTTTATATAATTAAATATAATTAATGGGAGAATTGTTATTAAGTATTTTTCCAAAAATTAATCAACGTAAAAGATATGTGATAAAATGTATTTGGATAGGTATATAGAAAGGCTCGATTCATTTTAAAGCTTTTTATGTCTAAGCAGGTTATCCTATGTAAGCATTCATCCAGATAGTACTCATGTGATTGCTTGAGCAAGTTACTGCATCATTGCTTGCTCTGTGCTTTCAAATAAACTTTTAGTAAATAACCACCATTGGAGGTTAGGTACAGTTGGAATAACATCATTTTTCCTATTTGACGCATTGTCCATTTCGATCAAAAGGTCTCACAGTGTATATACTGACATAGATAGGTGAATAATTCGTGTGCTCGATATAGCACTGAGGTGGAACAGTGGATCTAACGAAGAACTCAAGCAAGCTCGGTCAATTATCAATAGGTAGGTACGGGAACAAAGCTACAACTTACGTCCTGTGCATGACAACATTAATGAATTCATAATATTCTCGTGATTTCTTTTGCGTGATGATCTCCTTGCTATCCCTACCCATTGACTTAACATCATAGGACATCGCTCTTTACAATTATTATAGACTAACATGTTACTTTTATATTGTTATACCAAACGTTAAACTTATCCATGACAAATACACTCTCCATATAACTTTACATACAAACGAAGCCTCAAGCATAATAACATACTACCTATCGACGAGTGATGACTTTGCAAACGTGATCTCCCTGTACTTATAAGGTCCAAGAATAGTAGGTGTTCACTTTACCTAGCAACCTACCCAAGTAGATATATAATACGAAATATAATATGAATATTGTACCCGATGCTGTCTAGGTGGAAATAAAAAGGGCCAGATTTTTGTTATGTTTTTATGACTGGACGTTAACTTAGCAGTTATCCTCACCGTTCTCTATTATTATTTCCAAAACTTCTATTAGATTTGTGGAAGTATTTCCCTGTACCTATTTTTTGATATTCGTTATGTCATTTTGAATCAATTATTCGATAGAAAAAGGGTTAGTAAATTTGCGACGACGTCAGCTAACTTAACGTTAGCAGATGCCTTCAGGATACTATCTCCTTTCACTCCATTCAATATCTTAGTTGTCTTCGAGGCCCTTGACGCAGTAAAGTTACGAGTAAATTCATTTCTCGCAGCAAAAGTCACACCGGTAAGCGAAATTATAGCTAAATACACAACTATATAATACAAGGTAGCTCTATTTGCCATTACATGCAAACGATGGGGAAGCCCTGCTTATAAACACATCCCTGCCAAAATGCAAGATGCCATCCCTTGATTACCCATTTCAGCAAACTTCACCGACGACGGAATGATCCTATTGGGGGCCCTATGAAATGTGCGAATACGAGCGATCAATCCGTTGCGTGTTGGGGCAAGAAAACAGTCCCTTGCCTGCGTACCTAGGTGCATCGGAACTGAAATGTAACTGAGCCACCTCAATGTTCCAACCAACCCCACAACCACTACAGTTGCTTCAACCCAACATGCGAGATCCTTCTCGACGACTACGCCCCATGTTGGCATATTTCTCTTGGAGAGCCTGTCTCGATAGCGATAGTAAGCCGAGCTCCTAAGCCTCCTTTATGAAGGCATTAGGTTTTGTATAGTTGAGCTCGATACCGACGAGAGTTCCCTCAAGTTTGGACCCAAGATGCTCGTGCCTCTACTTGCTGCAGCCGCGGTGCTGGCCCTCTCCTTCTCCTACAGCAAGCTTCGCTATATTCGGTTCCGCCAATATGCGCATTTTCCCCAACTTCCAAACTCACTAGTACTAGGCCATCTCAAAGTATTCGGGGAGTTCATCAAACGCAACAAGCCCAATGCTCACGAAGACCTAGCCATAGTAGCTATGAATCGAGCGCTGGGCCGACCTCCTCTAATGCTCATCGATATGCGACCTATTAGTAAACCAATTGTAGTAGTAGGAGACTACGAGATTGCTGATCAGCTCACCAAGGCATCGAAACTTTTCCCCACGAGCCCTCCCAAGTCTGCCAGTTCCGTAGAGCGTCTGCTACATCTGAACGGCCCAACTTCCATTCTTTTCCAGCATGTATGTATTCTCGACAGGTGCATAGGTTCCTACTATTAACCTTCCCCCAGGGTGAAGAATGGAGGCGGCTTCGAAAAAAGTTCAACCCGGGGTTTGCGCCCCAGTATCTGGTCACTTTCGTTCCAGATATCGTAGAAAAGGGCATGATTTTCCTAGAGCGTTTGGACGCCTTCTGCAAGACCGGGGATGCCTTTCCACTGATGGCCCTCACTACCCGGCTGACCTTTGACGTTATTGGAAAGGTCGTCATGGAAACGGACTTAGACGGCCAATACGACGACAAAACCAAGAAGGGCGAGATAGTAGATCTATTCGAGACTTTGCTCGACGCCTATAACGGCGATCGTGGTAACCTGCCATGGTGGCTAAACATTCGTAACGTCAAGCGACGATCCGCGTTAGCAAACCGCATCGCTAGCTTACTGCGAACTATTGTGTACCGCAAGCACGTGGAGCTTCACGAAAAGGGGGCGGCCACTACCACTAGTAATCCTCGCAGCGTTCTCTCCCTCGGACTGCGAGATATTGAAACTTTAACACCAAGCGTCGCGGACGAAATAAGCGACCAACTCCGCACATTTCTCTTCGCAGGACACGACACGACAAGCATCCTGCTATCATGGGCATTCTACGAGCTTTCCCGAACCCCCCACGCCCTTCGCACCATCCGCGCCGAGCTAGACGACCTGCTCGGTCGCGACGCCAGCCCCGCCGCCGTGCGCGCCCGTCTGCTCGAGCAGGAGGACCTCGTGCAACGAATGCCCTTCGTCTCGGCCGTGATCAAGGAGACGCTGCGCCTGCACCCGCCGGGCGGCACCGCGCGCGAGATCCCCGCCGGCTCCGGCTTCGCCGTCCGCACGCCCGACGGCGAGCAGCGGTGCCTCGACGGCCTGCTGGTCTACAACTGCCAGAGCATCATCCACAGGGACCCCAGGGTCTTCGGCGACACGGCCGAAGACTTCGTGCCCGAGCGCTGGCTGGACGACGACGCGAAGATCCCGCCCGGCGCGTGGCGCCCGTTCGAGCGCGGCCCGCGGAATTGCATCGGCCTGGAGCTCGCCAACGTCGAAGCGCGTGTCATCCTCGCGTTGGCGGTCCGCCGATACGATTTTGTTAAAGTGGGTCTGGGCGAGGTCGTCCTAGGTGAGGACGGCAGGCCGAGTTTGGATAGTGCAAAGGCCCAATACAAGGTGGCGGAGGAGCTATATACGGTAAGTATTGGCACGACCCATAGCCATCGTGGCGTAACCCGCTGACATAATAGGTGCAGACGAGACAAGTGACGTCAAAACCGGTCGATGGGATGATGATGAAGGTGAGGTTAGCGAAATGACCAATCGACCTGTGTATTACCTAGTAGTTAAGGAGGCGGGGATTTTATACGTACCTAAGGAGGACACCGAATTGAAAGTGGTTCAATTAGGAGAACATTCGAAACGGCCTTCGTGTGCCGAGCTTAAAGAACGAGGAAGTAAATAAAAATAAAAAAGTTGGTTAAAAGCAGACTTTTGGTGTGAATCGAACCTAAGTAGATAGGGGGACAAAAAGGTCGGCGTAGGGTAAGATATGCCTCGCTGCAGAGCACCAACCAATTCCAGCGGACTAGCTCACTAAGCTAATTCTTCGCTTCGGGAAGGGAATCTAGACAGCCTCTCTTAGTGCGCCACTGCTAGTTGCTGAAAAACAAACCTTTAAAGATACCTATAACCTTTGTATGTCAGACGTTATGTGAGTTAGTGATTACATAACCAACCCCTGCCTCCGAGTGCCAGAACAGTATTTAGGTACCCATACGGTGTATATAACCACCAACATCGAATATTTCGAGTACTTAACCTACAATAATAAATGGTGCCGAAAAAATCACAACATGCCAGTGGATGGTATGGATGTATTAGCTAGGCGGTCAGACACGTGCTCGCACCTAAACTGCTCGTATATCATTTGCAAAAGTCACTGGATCACTATGAATTCGTATCGAGTATCAGGACTACTCGATCATCTAACCATACTACTTAGATTGAGTACACGAAGATTATAATCGAGTTCATAAGTACGGCGGTATTCTTTAACCGAACCATCATATAAACATCATACCTTCAAGCCCTCGAAATGGAACCCCTTGTACCCGCTCGACGCGCAGCTCCTCAGCTTCGCGTGGTAGTTTGGCACGCCGCCCAAGTACATCTGCGACGCCCTCGGCTTCCCGGGGATGTTGTCGCCCATGTACCACTATCCATCCGACGCCGTTAGCCACCATTCCTTTTCAAAGTTTCTCGCGGCACGGTTACGAAACAGTGTTATTTGGGGGAGCGTCAACTTACAGACTTAGCCTTGGGCAACAGCGAAGCGTACGCCACGCTCTCGACGTGGTCGCCCCAGGCCTTCTCGCTGGCCTCGTCCGCGACGATACTGCTGATGCCGGCGCGGCGGAGGCGGTTCATCACGTCGGCGATCCAGTTGCCCTGCAGCTCGGCGCACGTGGGGCCGTTGCAGAACGCCGTCGGCGCCTGGGGTCCGTACGAGAAGAACATGTTCGGGAAGCCCGAGACGCAGATGCCGCAGTACGTCGTCGGACCGTGCTGCGCGAACTTCTCCTTCAGGCTCCGGCCGCCGATCCCGCGAATGTCGATGGTCGTCAGGCCGCCCGTGACGGCGTCGAAGCCTGTGGCCAGAACTATGGGGGGTTTTGGTTAGCATGGGTTGATGATGATGATGTCGGATCCTGGATCTACTCACTGATTACGTCGAAGTCCAACTCCTGTTCCGTGGTTCGGATACCCTTCTCCGTTACCTCAACCACAGGGGTATGGTTGACGTCGACAAGATGGACATTCGGTTTGTTGAACATCTCGAAATAACCTCTTTCAAGTGGGACACGCTTGCATCCGAAGGGGTAGGGCTGCTCTGTAGGGGCCAAAAGCTCCTGGAGTTTCGGATCGTTAATCCTAGCCCGCGTCTTCTCGCGCCAGAACTTGTATGCCTCATGGTTGGCCTCAGTGCTGAAGAGCATGTCTGCATAGGTGCCGAGCCAGTATTTGAAATCGCCTTCTTTCCAGAGAGACTCATACATGGCTCGTCGTGAAGCTTCATCGTCGTCAAAAGTGTTCTTTGCCATGAGGTTGAAATCGAAGCCCCAATAGCCACTGGCACTCTTCTTGAAGAATTCGGCAAGTTCCGACTTGGGAATGGCTTCTTCGCCGTCGGCATAGTCGATCTGCTTCATGTTCAGTGGCATGGCGGGTGTGCGTTGGAAGACGACTAGGTCGCCTGCAACCTCGCTCAGAGCATGAGACAGCTGAACGCCAGTTGAGCCGGTCCCTACGACGGCAATCCTCTTGCCCCTGAGATCCGGCTCATCGTGAGGCCAGTATGACGAATGAACAATCATGCCCTTGAACGAGGAAATTCCCTTCCAGTTAGGGATTGCCCTACTGGCAGCGATCCCAGTATGTGGTAGGAAGAATGTTGTCTTAAAAGTCCGACCATCCTTAGCCTGAATTATCCACTTATACTCGGTCTCGTCCCAGGTAGCTGAACTAATGTAAGTGTTGAAGTAGGTGTCCTTTCTCAAGTCCCACTTCTCAGCCACAAATTCGAAGTATGCCCGTAATTCCGCGTGGCCAGGGAATCGTTGTTTCCAGTGCCAGTTCTGCCAGAGCTCAGGGTCGGAGAACTGGTAGTGGGGTGCGTGGCTGTCGACGCGAGCGCCTGGGTACCGATTCCAGTACCATATGCCGCCGTAGCCATTGCCAGCCTCTACCATCTTCACATTGTAGCCTTCGTCACGAAGCTTCTTCAGCTGATATACACCGCTGAAGCCAGCTCCAATGATGAGGGCGTCTAGCTCCTCGACACTAGTGGTTTCGATGGAACCCATTTCGGTTTCGGTCTACCCCAACTCGTAATACTATAGCAATGGTTCACAGCTGATAGTCAAGAGAACTGCCGATTTCCGGATGCAGACTTTGGGGTATCTAGATAAGGAGGCTTGTCCTATAAATCCAGTGCGCAAGCTGAGGACACGACTCAGCGGTGGCGGATTTGGAGCATATGCTTATATATATGCAGGTACTCATATTGAAAGGTCACTGCTAAGCTATTGAACTAACCTCGCAAAAGCACCTGCATTGTTGGTTGGGATTATGGTCACAAGGAGGTTGCCACCGAGTTTCCCGGGGCCGCCATATGCACGTTAGCCTTTGACTAATGTGGCCCAGGGTTTCGACAAAGGTACTAAAGCAGAGAGGAGGGTCCTTCTCATGCTGTCTCTTCATGTTAGACCAAGGTAGGTAAGAGCCGAGAGTAGACGTTGGTTGGCATACGACCGTTGACTGTGTTACCCAATGGTACGGTCCTTGCCATGCATTGCGAGTTCTTTATTCGTTGTTTCTCCACATTAAGGGTCGAGGGTTCAACATGTAATACACTTGCTTAGTTTGTGTAACTTATATCGATGCTCTTTCAAGATCCATGTGATCGAGTACTTGTCCCTTTCTATCGGTAGCTGGCAAATTAACTAGATCCGGTCATAACCTCGTGACAAGGACCCGACAAGGAGAAACAAAGATCAACAAGTCCCCTAACGACCATTTGAAAATGGTTCTAGAAGGCAAATCCTTTCTTGGTCTTGACCCCGTTTCTCGGAACGACCGTGACAAAGAAGTTCTATCCGAGGACTACGCGCGATTTGACCTATCATATGCAC
Source organism: Annulohypoxylon truncatum (assembly GCF_022578515.1). Lineage (NCBI taxonomy): Eukaryota > Fungi > Ascomycota > Sordariomycetes > Xylariales > Hypoxylaceae > Annulohypoxylon > Annulohypoxylon truncatum. Next base: position 30,478 of record NW_025953848.1, read on the forward strand.
CATCTTGTAAACCTAACTGCCGTATGAACGTGGTGGGCCTGCACATAGGTGTTTTCTTGTTTAGGGTATATCATTTTAGTAGCCACTGAAGATGTAAAAATTTGGCAATAGGATCCGATTCGTGCTTACGACCAACTCAAGTTCCTTGGCGTACAATTGGGTTGTCATGTCCGGTGATTTTCTACGGCTATTGTAATCGGTGATAATGCCTGGTGTTATATGCGGTCGCCAATTTTCAGGGGCTAAAACCCGGGAGCCCCCATCTAGGCACTGTAGTGAGCAGAACGCCATTGCCAATGGGAACGAGTGGTAGGAGATGGGTGGCGTGAGGTTTCAATTGTGTAACGCAACACATGCTAAAATCTTACATATTATTTGTTGGCAGCGCGATTATGTGACGCCAGAGAGACGGCATGATCATAGCGGTTCTTCATAGAAGTAATAAGTGCTACAAATCTACGCTTCTGATTACATTGACACAACCCCTCCATCAATCTATGAGATCAGTCATGACAATATTAGCAATTCTTCTTTTAATACGATTTGCATCAGGGCTAATTTCCAAGATGCACTTCACATAATGAGTTCACACGGTTCCCCAAATGTGACATACAGTGACATGTCCACGGAGATCACCCCACAACAAACCGGGAATATCACAAAACTGGCCTTTAACAGTAAAGTAGGGTATTCGCAGACATCACCGTTTTGGGAAGATATTAACTTGTGGGACGTTGTTAGCTACAGCTGTATACGTATAGGATGATATATCTACTTCCCTGCCCCACCATGCAAAATCTAGAAAGCAACATGACCTCGGTGCAATCCTATCATAATATTAAATAAATTACTTTAACCAACAATAACAACTCAAAATTTAAGTCAAAATTTCAACTTGAATCATCATACTAAACATCACTTCTTAATTCACGGGGGAAGAGGGAGACTACACGGTTTATGATCAAGTACGTACATTACGACGGATACATTCAATGCCATGTTATATGATCTAGTGGAAGGAAACTGGCTGGTAATTACTAACACTCATGCGCAACTCATGCCTTGTAAAATTAAAGCTGTTTTCTAGGTTAGTAACATGTAACTGGTTAAATGCAGCTTTACTGACCTCCGGGGGATAGTTAGTCCTCATCATACCCGCCAAGAATTTTGCAACTTGGTCATGGAGTAGTAATCAGACAGCTGCCTACCTAGGTAATGACTGATCCAAGAGACTTATGGTACTCACTTGCGTGTTCTCTCATTTCATCGGAGTTAAGCGTTAAGTTATACCTTCTTACGCTCTACTGAACCCGTAAATACGCAGCATATTCTTACGTTAGTACGCTTCCTTCTGCTTCTCCGCAAGAATCACCGAGACATCACCGCTTGCTCGCTCTAGTGCATTAGTTCCACCGATATTTTGCATTTGCTAGGAAAGTGTCATGAGAGGATCTCCAGATAACCGACGTGTAAGTAGCCGAGCGTCCCGGTAGATCCAAACAAGAATTTGTCAACGATGGCTTTAAATACCTATCCACTATTCACATCCCACGGTTTTCTACGACACTGGCAACATCATAACTATCGGCATTCTTGGGATGATGGACAAAATACACATAATATTATCCTCTAGATCATGGCTATATCATAGGTTAATAGGGGCTAAACTACATAAGCTATGAAAGATCAAGGAGGTTATTGACCTTTCCAAGAACCATGTAATCGGGAGTCATCAAGACCTTATATGATTGCGTTCTTTGGGTTATTCTAATATTTATATCGAGAAAGTCTAGGGCCAATCTTTGATTATGGAATAGATCTTATTTTTCAGGTCTTCCAATAATTCCTTTTCTGAGCTTTCAGACTCATCCTACAAGCATATATCATGAACGAAAGTCACCTTTACCATTAGTCCTAAACGTTACCAATAGATTTAACTTTAAAAGAGATTATTCATGCGGGCCTTCGTCGCAAAGGTAGTAGATATCCTCAATCTTTATGGTAATTAGAACACAACGGATTCTTTTACCGATCCTGGAGATTTAAAATTGAGGTCACAGGAGGATTTATTTTCCTGTCGTATTACTAACCGTTTCGATTCTGGGACGGCACTTAAAGACGTTGGATCCTCATGATCAATCTGATATCCATATACTAAGACTTAAGTAAGCGTACCTACTTACCTACTTAACTAACAATGAATAATAATAAAAATACCACAACCCCATAGAACCCAATAAAATAGGATTTATAAAAATTCGAAGATATTTTAAACATACAATCTAAGAGGATATGATGTATCATTAAAAATTTTTAAAATTCCGAGACTAGATCTGTATGTTTATCAAGGAGGAAGAAGGGAGAAGGGAACTTCTAGAGATGAGATTGGACAGGTAAATATTGAGAAACAGAACCAAGAAAGAACGGCGGACTTATTCAAGCCTGGTGCTGCTCATATTGTAACAGTAATAATTCAATTCCATATGATAATATAGCCCATATCCAATATCGAAAATCGAAAATACCAAGAAAAGGGGCTACTCATACATTTCCGAAGGATGAGCTGTCGTCAGTTTAACCTTCGTTTACTTACTAATACTGGTTAGCGGATCATTCAGTACCCACATACCTAGTTAGGCAGTTGATTAGATAATCGACTGCGTCCAGCCACATGTGGCTAGTTTTCAAAGAGCATCAGCCACGGCTGAGCCTTAGTTGAACCTTAGCTTATGCAAGCTCCAACTTGCAACGCGCAGCTTCGAGTTGCCTAACGAATAGAAGCTCCCTCGTCAAACATCACCAAAACCCGCCGAGCTTCATTCCCACCGCAATTCTCCTCCCAAACTTACAGAACGCATACATTTAGCCTGCCACTCACATAAATTCCAAAATGGTGTGTTCAATCCCCCAAAAGCTTATTATTCCAGAGCTAACCCTTGCTCCAAAATAGACGTCAATAGGAACGGGCTACGATCTCGCCAACTCCATCTTCTCGCCCGACGGACGTAACTTCCAGGTCGAATATGCGGTGAAGGCGGTAGAGAACGGCGGCACCTCCGTCGGCATCCGATGCAAGGACGGCGTCGTCCTGGCCGTCGAGAAGGTCGTCACATCCAAGCTGTTGAAATCCGGCGCAAACAAGCGAATCGCGACCATCGACCGGCATCTAGGAGTTGTACGTTGCCTCCTCCCCGTTCTCTCCCCCCTCTCATTCCCCCTTCTCCCGTATTCTGCACTGCCTATAGGGAAGATTGGCGAGGCTAACTGCTTATTATTTCGCTAAATAGGTCTACTCCGGCATGGTACCCGACGGCCACCACTTCGTCGACCGCGCGCGGGACGAGGCCCGGGCCTGGCGTGAAACCTTCAAGACGCCGATCTCGACGTCCGACCTCGCTAGCCGCATGGGCGGATACCTGCAAGCGTACACGCTGTACCAGTCGGTGCGGCCGTTCGGCATCACCGCCATCGTCGGCGGCTTCGACTCGGAGCTGGAGGCGCCGGTCGACGGGCAGGTGGGGTCTGGCCCCTCGGTCGGGGCCGGCGGCAAGGTCGAGGGCAAGCGGCACGGCGGGCCCGGGCTCTACATGATCGAGCCGAGCGGCATGTACTGGGGCTACTACGGGGCGGCGACGGGCAAAGGGCGGCAGGCGGCCAAGGCCGAGCTCGAGAAGCTGAACCTGTCCGAGGGCGGGCTCGACCTGAAGCAGGCGGTCAAGGAGGCCGCGCGCATCATCTACGTCGCGCAGCAGGACAACAAGGACAAGGAGTTCGAGCTCGAGATGAGCTGGATCAGCGGCGCCGACGGCCCCACAGGCGGCCGCCACCAGGACGTGCCCAAGGACCTCCTGGAAGAGGCCGAGCGCCTGGCCAAGAAGGCCATCTCCGAGGATGACGACGAGGACGAGGACGAGGATGATACTAAGATGGAGGGATAGGTTAAGGAAATGATGAACGATGAATGATGGAAATTGTCTAGGCCGAAAAAAAGAAATTAAGAAAAAGGGCTTGTACTTTTACGACGGACGTGGCGAGGCGCTCGTGATTGTGGGCGACGGCGACGGCGACGGTTATAGATTAATTCCATCTAAGAGCCCTGGTCCCTGATCGAAAGTCGTGTGCTACTGGCAATTCGTTGCATATCACTCTGGAGCTGTGAGTTGCTCAGTTCACGAAGTTTAGATTATATACCTTCTTAATTCTCGCTCTGAAGGCTAGCGCTCGGCAACGACAGTCTAAACGTACTTGTCCATATACCCCCTAAGTGACCCCCTGGAAACTTGCTAAACCATACTCAGTTTGAATTGATGTAGGGAGCATCATAAAGCGACCTTTGCTTGGAAAGAAGTTAAATTGCAACACGTATTAGAGGTGTCACGATTAGGGCCTAGCAGGTGGTGAAAATAGCGACGTTGTTGCTTGAGGAGCTCAAACCCTCTCTTACCCACTATCTGGAGTCGCGGTATACATACAGGAAATGCCCTCTATCTACTATATCCTATGATCAACCGTCGATAAGCCTCCTCCGGGCCTAACTACGATCCCACCGGACCTTTAATTATTAATCCTTCCATTAGACCACACCTCTTATAGGAGAGATCATGAAAGAGCAGTAGAAATAATCCCGAACTCTAACACTGTCGGTGGGTCGAAAGGAAAAATTGATTCGCTGTGCAGTCGCTTGCAATGCATCATAATGCGTATCCACCGGTAAGTAAGTGCATGCCTCTTCATCATATCCCTCGAATGATATGCGGAACTTTTCGAAAGACTTGTTATCCATTCCATTCCTCCTCCCCACTTAATAAACTTGCCAACCTTGTGTGTGCTCCTCCTGACTGTCCGGCACACCAAGGTTACTGACGATTAAGTATCAGCAGCAACATGTGGTGGTACCGGTGTGCTCTTCCTTGAGTAGGACTGTGTTAATGAAAACTCAAGGAGAATAATTCATCGCATCGTCATCATCATCACCACCATAAATCTCTCCTTCATCAGCATCATCATAGTCGACACCAATGACCGATAGCAGGTCATGGTGTTCTAGGACCCGTCTCCACAAGGCTAGATCCAGCCAACGGCTACTGCCTGGAACATCCATTGGTAATCAGGATCCTGCGGATTGCCTTGGTTCTGATAAGTTCCGCGAAGATCTATCAGCTGACCCACCCGCTGGGTCTTCGCATCGTGCGCCTCGGACCAGTTGCGAATATTCTCTGGAATCCTAGGTTGGAGTGGTACCATGTACGTATCCCACTGGTTGAAGTGAGTTGGCAGTATAGCTTCCGCTGCCTCATGCTCAACGCCGCCGAGGAGATTTATCCAGTCGTGAAAATCCTCATCCTCCTCTAGCACAGTGTGCCAGCTTTGAATAGTCGCCGGGTTGGCGCGCTCGCGTTTGCGAGGTGCAAGTGGTCCTCCAGCACTTATGAGCTCCTCCATGAACTCAAGAAGTTGACGATTCTTGTTTCCTAGCTTGTAGCAGTTGACGAAAGCATGGTAAGGACCCCAGGCGTCGAACGGACAGTCGCGGGGATGGATCTTCTTCGCCGAGTTGGCCCGAGTTGAGAAACCCCAAGAGTACTTCATGATGATGAGACGCATGCAGTAGTTAGCAAGCTCATTCATCTCGAGACTTATGGCCACAGTCCATAGCACCTCAATGTCGTCAGTTGAGCCGATTGAAGCGTCGCTCACGTTACTAGGATCGAACAACCTTCCAGTGTAACACCATTGAACGATCTGACTCCACACAGCAATAGCCTTTTCATCTTTCTGCTCGGACTCAATCCAGATGCGGTGTACTGGGTTCGCTTGAGAGTATACAGCGTTCTTGATAGTTGCAGACCAGTAGCAGAGCAAGCTAGAATGGCAAGTGACATAATGCTTCTGTTGGTTGATGGTGAAGCCTATCTCCAGCATTTTATGCCTACTATTTGCCAAACTTTGCCATGTCAGATCTCTACTATCCACTCTCCTGCAGTTACAGATGTATTACTCACATTGTCCCGACTGTCTGAGAATGTCGATGGTGGATACGGGTGAACACGCAAGATTCTTGGCAACCGTATAAGCATTGTTCACAGGTGCAATAACTCGATAGCGCAGAGTAATTGGGCAGCCCTGACATTTTGATCGACATAATACTCGCGGTAGTAGTAAGACGTAGTCGACCTTGATAGTGTCGTCTTGAAGAGTTCTGCAAGGGCTACGATAAGCTAGAGTTGTAGATGTCTCTGAAAAGCTGTCAGTATATAGATACCTTGTACATAGAGGTTGGCGAAAATAGACTTACAGCTACATATATCAATATGTTTAAAATGCTCGTCGCGGTTAGGTCGATATATATGTCGTTGAACTTAGTTGAATGTATAGTGTCGACAGGAGCTAGTCGATAGGAATTGCTAGAAGCTAGTCAGGTCAAAGGCCCTCAAGAACTATTATATAAATATCGCCAAGACTGGGCGTGTAGAGACTGCTGAAGCCAAGACAACCAGGCTTTAGGTAGACCAGAACTGATCGAATAGAAGAGGGCAAGTATTAGACTCTGGGAGTTATCAAACTTATTCGGCTTATAGACCATAGCAAGTGAAAAAGAAAATTTGGATGCCATTAGGAATAAGTGTAGATATCGCCCGGGCTAGGTGGCGCCATTGTGAAGACTTGTAGGAAGGGATGATGTTGGGGAGTTAGATCAGAAAATTGGAGGACAGGTGATATTTGTAGAAAAGGGTCAAATGTAGAATACTATGTTAGTAGCAAAAGGGGAGTCATAGCTGGAGTTGCCAAAACTTACCAGTCAGTTAATAGTCTCTGACAACGATTACCGAAGGAATGTATGGTTGAAGTAGAAAGAGGGTGTAGGTTAGTTAACGTGGTTTGGTCACAACCTTAAAAACTACAGCGAGCGATGCTGAAATATCTGAGAGATGATATAAATGATTTCGAGTGATGAATCTAATAGATATAACGATGAAGTTGTGAAATTCTAGAGGTTATATGGTAGAAGCGAGAGACAATGGTCAGTGTGGATGAGGAATAGAAACTTGGATATGCAAGAGAGAGATGTGAGGAAGGAAAGCAAAGAAGTTCACATTCGTTTTGCAGCGTCAAGACATTATATACTAAGACGTGGACGTCTTTTCCTCTTGTTTGCAGCATTCATCCTGTCTCTATTCCACAAATCGACTCTTTGCCATTGCCATATCCCATCTCTGCTATCTTCAAAACTTAGAGTGGCACACGGCATGTGCTATGTCTGCTTGGCGTACTTATAGGGATGGATAACCATTGCAATTACGAATGAAAGCGGTGGAGACATACTCAACAAAGGTTGCTTGACTTATTTCAAACAGGGACAAAGTATAATAAGGAGTAAGAACGATTGCCGAAGCTCTATGGGGACCTCTCATCTTTAAATGTTCATCCAGTGCCTGCGATTTCGCGACCATGTAGTTGTAGAAGGGATGAATTATGGTCCGTGTTCATGCCACATGTTCAGTAGCGACCCACCGTTTCAAGGCACATGTCCACTCTTAAGGCTGTCATTAACGTTTTGAGGGGTCAACGCGTGGTTCGGAGAATTTTCCTGTGTCTTTAACTTCAATCGATCCTGGTTGTCGGCCGTAATTGGCTTGTTGGACAAGATCATGCTTGCAGGAACGTGGCCCCCATGACAGGTACATACAAAATCAAACCTCCGCAAGGCAATCGCGGCGATTTCCTGATTGGATGTCAAGTTTCATCTAAGTTTTCAGTGGTTGCGCTTTCCGACGGATCATATAACTGCCCTTAGAAGAGGTACTAACGCTAATTATCCACGTGCCAGTGGCAGTTAGGGATACTTTCAGTTCTGCGAAGGGAAATTGACGCCATAGCGTCCAACTGCGGAGCAAGAACGAAGCCGTTACTGCCTCCAGAAGTATTATTAAGTTACGGGTATATCCGAAACTATGAATAGAATCTCGCTTGAACTTTTGTTGGTAGCAATCAGCCGTTGTCAAACCCAATGCAATTACATTCTATATGGATGAATGACGTTATTACTAGGGAGGTAACCTATTCTATTTCAGATCAACCTTTTCTTTGATATCGATTTCTCATATCCATGCAGAAATGCATAGAAGTTAATGAAATGCACAAGGGACAACGGCTATTCTTAGTAGGTGATCAAGCATTATCCTACCAGCTAACAACTTTACTCACTGAGACTATTATTTCTAGAAGTTATAAAAGTTAGCCTTAACAGAACTCATTTATATAAGGGTAACTTCATTGACTAGGTAATGAGAAGATCGGGTACCAGTTAAATGGGTAGGTAGTATTAGACATCCTGCTAGTAATTAATTACAAGATAGAGTAATACATGAGGCATAGATTGAACTATCTCGAGGTTCGCTTTATCATATGGATGTCTTGTGGGCTATTATGATGAGTCTACCTAGTTAGTATTAAACTTTACACCTATTTTGTCATTTTGCTACTCCTTAAGCATCTTAAATTCATTTCTACTTGGATTTTCGGCTTCATATTACAGATAAGCACAATAGTTCAATACTTCAATGGTGGAGAGGTATAAATTTCTCTATCTTCATTTTAATGCTCTATTTTACTCTAGTATTCAAGTTAAATTCTTAGTCAGTGGAGCTATCTTATGCAATCAAAGAAACTACCACTTTTGATGACACTTAGTAACCGACTTCAAGATTTACAATGGATAAAATTTAATATCTTAATGCTCACATAAGTTTCTCAAGCCTTATATTTAATATTAGCTATAGACCGTACAACCAGTGAAGCTACTCCTTGTTATATCGTAACCCCTATTTCGCCGGAATCCAGGGGGTGGCGCACGGAGTTGTGGCGCACGAAAATTCGGCAATCCACGTAAGCAAGAAGAACCTTCAATCATATAATCGTCCATTATATGAAGCTTTTCCCACGAACAAACTTTATATAAAAAACTTGACGAAGCTATCAACACATGATCCGGGCAGAAAAGCTTCCTCGGGTTTGCTCTACGTAAGTATGGAAGAATGACGTTGGCTTTTCATCCCATTATCCCCTACACCGCTTGTGGGGTGACCCGCAGTGGCGAAAGTTAAGGTTCGCCATGGGGAAAGGTTTTAACGCGCCGGGCCACTGCATTACATATGCACATGCATGTACGCAATAGACCAGACGTTCCTCAACCTAATGACCTGCATCATGCAGCATGCACCTGCGGGAAGAGACATCGACGTGGCACGTCGTCAAACTGGTTTGAATTAAGAACGGTTCGACTCGGTCCGGATTTTGTGTCTGGAAAGCCCGGCCCCGTTCAATCAGTTCTCCAATGTTTTTACCAAAACTTCGGTGATCCTCTTCTCTTCCCCACCTCTTATTAGGTAATGCTTCCAGCGTCTGTCCCTGACCGACTATTCCAAAGAGAAATCATCCAGCGAAATGTCTGACTATACAAGAGCATGTCAGCTATGTTCGTAATAAGTGTCCGCTATTTAGGAGCGGTGAAGGGTCGCTTGGTAGTAATCATTTTATGTTGACATTGGCTGAATGAATAAAGTCATTGTGAACTGGTATTGAAATTATTCCCAAAATGTTGATTTAATAGAACCCAAGTTTTCTACTCAATAACATTCCAAAGTCCGTTGTGAGAAATGAGTATCGCGCCGAATTATTTTACCTTCCAAGAGTGCGAGATTATATATACTACGAATAGTCGAAGGTGATTTAGGATAGTAGTACCTACCAACTTCTCATAATTACATTAAAACGTCACTAACACTAATAACGTATGAATCATTGGCGATTGGCTCTTCATATTACCAAGTAGCTATCACAGCTAACTTAGCCCAGAGGATCAAATGGGTATCACCCCGTCATCACCTCCGGAGCACAAACGCACGTATGCGCGGGTCAAAGCGCAGACTCCCGAGACCAGGAGTGGCAGCAGTAGGAACTATTGTACAGATTGGCAGTAGGATGATCAAGTTAATGACTCCCACATACCCAGACACAAGAGTAACAGGAAGATGGAAATCCTGCCAGAGACCACGAGCCTAGACGCCAGTTACCAGTCCCTTAATACCTAGTACCTGTATATAACGTCCGCTCGAATCCGGCCCCGTAGCACAACCCCACCGTATCTGCAGTCAATCTGATCTCTTAAAAAAACGTCTGCGACACGACGCATAACTCTCCCCCTCCGAACCCCTTCCTTTTCACTCCATCCATGGTGCATCTCATCAATGTAGTTGTCCATTGTCGAGGCCCACAAGTAATATGGTCCATCGGACAAGGAAGTAATGCGGATATTATTGGTGTCGAAAGGTTTTGGTGTCCATGTAGAATGTTAAAGAAAAATCGTGGTGACAAGTGTTTCGGGTCATAATAGACCGCGATCGTATCAGTCGTAGCGCCTCTCGTGTGACCTCGAGAAAGCGTCGAACTCGTGAAAATTTTTGTAGTCAGACTCGTAATGAAATGTAGCTCGTAAGGCGGCACTCCACGTAGTAGAGGCGTAGAATTGGATCTCTCATCGATGAGAGGAGCGGAAGCTTGGGCTTCGATAGTTGCTCAAAGGATAGGTCGCGTTAATAGGAGAAAAAGAGAAAGAGCAAAGTAAAACCCGGATTTCCTAACCGTACGCCATGCTTTTATAACACACAAAGAGAAAAGAATAACCACCGGCCATTGAGCAATCAGATGCCGGATCCAACATAGCTCAGGGCAATGCAACCAACCGGTTTGCTATGCAAATGCCTGTCTAATGCTGAAGCGAAAGAAGAACTGGGTATAATCAACGTGGTCTATGAGACCGTAAAATCAAAAAGAAACGAGGCGGGGTATGATAAGAAGCATGAGAGATGGCGTAGTTAGGAGATGCCATTCTCCAATTCGACTCTAAGAGTCGTGGGATCCTCTAATAAGAAGCCATACGTCGAGGCGATCGGCTATTTCCTAGAATTGGAGAGTTACCGATCATCATGATAGGCGATTCATGCTCATAGCGTCTCGAGGGAGCAGTGGGAGACGCATCGACCATCGAGTCTCGGTGGCCGAAGGCGAATGTCTTGGCCCTGCCCAGGCCCTTGCGCTTCTGCTGCAACTTGCCCATCTCACGTTCACACGTGTTGGCATGCTCCTCAGCGCCCATGGCGACATAAGCTTGAGGATAGCATCGATCGCGGTGCTCGATGAAGAACTCGCTGTATCCACCGTCAAGGATATATACTTCCGGGTAAGTAAGCCGCGGATAGCATTCCGCATTGACCATGCGGTCGGATGCGCGAACATGACGGGCCATCATGGGCGCGCGGCAAGCCGAGTATTCACAGTGGAAGATCAAAAGCGTCTTACCATCCATAGGATTCTCGAAGAGCTGTCGTGTAAGCAACTCCTTGTCATTGTAGTTGACAGCAGTCTCGATATGACCGCCTTCATATTCGTACTCAAAACGACAATCGATTATCATCTTCTGGGTATAATACTCGTTGAATTTGCCATCCATTACATCGAGGAAGGTAGCCTTAGAGATGCGAGGAATGTTGTCATTCTCACCGTCCGGGAAGAAGTGAGGTAGCATAGGATCTTGTGGCTCTTCTACATCCATGACAGCTTGCAAAGTGCTCTGAGTCATGGGCTCCTCGGAGCTAGCCTTTAAGACATCCTCCGGACTGTCGAACATGCTGAGTGACCGGCGATAGGGTCGACGAGATCGAGCAAAAGGGTTCGATAGCCGACGAACGTGGCTGGGAATAGGCGAACCGTTGCGAATGTCCTGGGTCGTATTCGCACCCGCAAAACGAGGTTTGGGCCGGGACACGGAGTTAGCGGGGGACGGGCTATGTGCGGTCTGCGGTCTGCGGTCTCGATCTTGAAGGGGGGAATCCTCGAAGCAATCGCTGGGAGACATCCCGGAAGACGTGGACGCGCCGAATCGCGTCTCAGAGCCAAAGCGAAAAGACGATATCTGGCTCTCTGGGTGCAATCGGGTAGACAGAAGGGAACTTGTCGTGTGAACCTTCGTTCGGGTCAGAGATGGTCGACGAATTCCTGCCCGCTTACGGCTGCTACAATGATAATTAGCTTTCTCGTTCTTCACAATAACCACAACCAGCTTACTCAAACAACATCTTCGACGGCTCCAGGCCCGCAGAAGATTGACGCGTCAGAAGAGGAGAATCCATTATCATCATATCATCTTCATCCGCTCCTTGGGGGGTAGGAGAAGCAATCTCGAAGGAGCTAAAGAAAGGTTCCTTCTGCGGCATCGGGGACATGTCCATATCCATAGACTCGCCCATTGGTACAGGAGAAGACGTGGCAGGGGGCGGCGTCTTAACTCGGGCTATAGAAATATCAGTTATCAATATTCATTTCCTGCTTTCAAGATCTTCGTAAGCGTACCACGTTTCTCGATAGCTTCCATCATGTTGGAAGTAAAGAGAGCACGGCGGGGAGTTGGAAAACGGGGACTAGTTCTACAAGTTAGCCCATAGTCGCCTATACAAATCGGTTACCGACATACCTATCCTCGCTATCAAGTCGGAAGTTCTGCGAAAGATCCGCAGCAAGACTAGCACCAGGAGACGAGCCACGGACAGCACCAAAGCTGAAGTAGTCAGGTCTAGTGCGTTGCAACTGCTCGCGAATACCCATGTTACTGGAAGCGAAAGGGTTTCGCGACGGCAAATAATGAGAAGACTGTCCCCAAGCCGGAGCTGGGGCAGGACGCATAGCAGCTAAAGGAGAAGAAGAATCCATAGCGACCTAATAACGTAAATGACGAGAGGATAATGGTCCTATTTCTCGATATTTACTTGTGTATACAATCGACTGAAAACGTATTATACGATTGCTCGATTAATGCCACCACTGATGAAAATATCGGGTGTTCGTGCGGTGTAAAAGTTCTATCCCGTCTTGCAACTATTTTTCGAGTTTCCTAATCGTCCAACTAAATGCAGGCCGCGTATAACACTGCTCAATGGTCGTCCGGTTCTAGGAAAATAAAGTATCGCGAATGCAAAGTACTCGGTTGATAGAGGGATTAAAGAGCTCGTGTAATTAGTCGGATTCTAGAATTCAATGCCGAATTTTATTTACAACTGTAGATACCAAAATTTAGTTATAAACCCTCAAGATCTCGTCACCAACGGCAAGCACGGTTCGATACTTCCAATTGGGCTGGAATGGTGGTGCTGGGAGCGGTGGTGGTAGTGGTGATGGTGAGATTTGGTAAATAGGTAGGCGTTGCGGGCTGCTGTCTATCACTCCTCTCATAACATACCTCTTGCAATCGAAAACGTGAAAGCTAGGATTACCTAAATAGGAAGGCGAGGTTGAAGAAAAAGCCGTCGTATAGGTCGGGTGTAAAAGCTAAAGCTAAAGCTAAAAAAGGTGTACCGCTCTCCTATTGAACATTCAAAGGCCAATTGTCTATCGGTGGTGTGGATGGTGGCGGTGGATTGTCCTTGTTCTGACCGTTTGAATTCAATCGTCGGTACAGATTGTAGTATGTAGGTACAGATGTTGGAATAATCCCAAAATCCAGCCAGTCACAGAAGATCGGGTCGGATGGTGGCAAGTACTAAGTAACAAACCACGAAAAACCGCGAAAATCGAAAAACCGCAATTGAACACTTCGTTATGCCGAAACAGCGTCTATTCCCCTAAAAGACGTGTTGTTGATCTTGTCCGAGAAAGCGGCACGTAGGTGTAGGTGGGAGAGGGACGTCGACTTTTTGAGGCCGGCTACAAGAAGGGAGGAGGTGAGAAGGTAAAGCACCAAGAGAGGTCGATCGGGGTTTTGATGCTTTTTGTTCTGTACTAAAAAGCTAAAAAGCTAAAAGCTCTCTAGCTGATGGTCTTAGGGAAATCAAGCTGTGTGGAGTTTCAGTTACAAGACTGGTTGCGAGGTAACACAGCCTGTGCTAGCATTAACATCCAATCCAAGGGCAGGAAAGACCTATCCAGTTCCCACTAACCGTTCGTCGTCAGGGCAATTCAGTGGGTGCTTGCCGTTGCCTAGGATGCCGTGAAGCTGAAAATGGAAGCTACCATGTCGCTAGTACGGTTCCTCACTGTTTTAGCCGCCAAGGTACCAGGGCCCTTGAAAGGACTGGCAGAATTGGTCCAATTTATGGGTCTGCGGGTCTGCGGGGCGGCCAATATTGCGCTAAGAGCTACCCGGGTACTTCTTTGACTTTTTTTTAGTGAGAAAAGTGCACGTTAGTTACATCATAACCTTCAATATTTAGCGGTGAAAGCCCGGATTTCGTTACTCGGGTGCAGCAACTCACGTTTGGACTTTGTTAAATTTGTTCTAGCAACCCTACACCTTGACACCTTGACACCTATGCAGCTGCCATATTACCTATTTCATCGGAACCCATACGCTGATCACGGAGAAAATGCTCACAAACAGTTCACAACGCATTCATGAACAGGTCACGGGCGAATTGTTGTTATCCAACACGAGATGAAATCCACATACAATTACAAGATCACCGTCTGCGATCCATTACATGCTCACTACCTGCTCATACCTGCGTAGTATGCGGCCAGAGTTGCGAAAAATAGGTAGTTCACCTCTTAACTAGCTAACACTGGACTAGGTGACCTATCTAGGTATGTTCTAATAATCAGGATCCGACAGCAATGAGGCCGAATCCAGGTTACTAAGTAAGACAGTCCTTCCGTATGGGACCTGTCGTCAGAGACATGTTCATCCAAGCGAATAAAGAACCTGGAATTAAGTAATCATATTCCATGGCCTGGTCTGAGGGCTAAGGACCGAATATTCGAATAATTCCGTCAGCTAAACGAGATTTTATACCGTCATAACCATTCTTCTCGTAGAATGCCTCATTAGCTGTCATAATTCTCCAACCTACACTTCCCAATCACCGTGCCGTACCTACATCATCTTAATCCGCGGCATAAGAATCAGACTAGCATCTGTCAACTCTATCGCCAAGTGCTGTATTCGTAGCTGTTGTTCATGCATTTCACGGCTTGAATCCTGCCTTACAGCCGATTCCACGATCATCTCGCATACCCAGGTATACATGGATCGCATATATCGTACATATCGCATAGCACAAGCTCTACACAAGCTCTAAAACGCCGAGGAACGTGTTTGTCGTCCGTTTTAGGAAATACCCCAGCTAGAACAGGCGAATCCGTCGTCCAGGATCCACTAACTCGTTGTCAGTGTTTGGCTGTCAGCCCCGGTACGATAGCAAGGTTCTAGAGGTTGAGACGAGCTACTCGAACGGAAGTTTCGAAAGTCTCGTAAGCATGGCATGGTAGTCAGCCTTTCACGGAATACCGGACTATGCGTTGGTTTTCTTCTCGTTGCTTCGGCATTCGAACCGCATTGTCGAGTCCAAACTCCCGTCGTCCCGGTCCGTCAGCGCCAACTGAGCTTCGGTCGTTGCAATGGAAACGATATTTGCCCGGAACAAGTCACCTAGCAAAGAGAACGGACTGTCTCAACCCAAGATTAGATAATTATTACTTGCTCCATACCCACGTGTATTCGTGTCTTATTATTCCTCGAGGTTTCAGTCATTTTACGAAATTGCTGGATAGTTGCCGGGGCTAGTCGAGGCTCTCTCGACAACACAGCAGAATAACTTGTTTTGCCTCGTCTTAACCCTGCTCCTACGGTAACTAGGTAGGTATTGCACATAACCGCGTTACCTATGAGGCTGATTCTTCAGAAATTCTGCGACAACTTGGCCGGCAGTTGGACCCGAGTCACCTAGGTACTTGAATCGCGATTAATCCACCATAAACCTGCATAATTTACTTCCCCAGATCCCATAGGTCGTTTCGAGAATCATCCCGCAAAAGAATAAGTCGGTGCATGTTTCGACGGATATTGGCCTTGAATATATTATTTCGCTTGTTGCTTCTATGGGACGTGCATGCGTCGAGGTTGTGAACGATTACCTGGGTTACCCGCTGGTTGCTACAGTGTGTCGTAGGATTCTCTGGTGACTTTTTTCTTTTGTTACCCATCCAATGGATCGAGTCCACCCTCAAATTCCGTCGTTGCTGTGGTGCTGCAATAATAAGCACCACCCTAGTACGTTATGAGCATGGATGGCCATCTTCTTCTGTTACCAAAACTGCACGAAACCTCACACGTTGGGACCAGTTGGAATCATTTGAAAGAGATTATTTCAGGAACTTATTCCCGACTCTCGCCGATAGGTGCGCTCACCTATGTATGAACAGGCTGTCGGAATTTTTTGCATGTCGACCCTTGACTTCTTTTTTTACAACAGCCCTAATAGAGGGAGTAACGATATCGGGCGGCTATCCTGGGTTAGTTATAGCAGACCCTTTTTCGGCACTGAAATGACACTCATTATCAATACCGAAATCATTGACTGGCGTGTCCTGTGGTGATTGGGCTTCATAAGCGCATGCCCCATCAGTCATTTTATTTTACAGAGGAAATAAAAGAACTCCACGCCTCACCGACGCTTTGCAGTCCTGTGCTTAGTCGTACTGTAGGCCCAGATAATTTAGAATGAACTAAGCTCTAGACCTTCATCTAGAGCTGGGCTGACCTGGGCTGACCTGATTGACCCGACAACCCTTTGATGACCTTGAACCTTTTGGAGCTTGAGCCTCATTCGGGGAAATTTGTTTCGTATCTATCTTATGTAACTCACAAATTTCTAAAAATTGATTTTTCTATCTGATATTCAAATAGCCAAGCAGTAAAGTTAGATCTAAATATCGGATCGACCTCACAAAGCTTCATTCGTCGCACGAAGATAAATGAATTGAAGCGCTAACTAAAGGCGTTCAAGTCAGGGATAATTCAGAATTGATTTTCCGCCAAACTGACAACTCCCTTCGACGGCGTGTTAGACAACCTTGGAACAACAATAGGTAAAATTCGATAGTATGTGGACCGTCTTCGATCGCAGATGAACAGCTCCGATATTTTAGCCCTGGCAGACGTCATCTTCACGTTGCTATGGATAAATGTGGGATCTCCGCGTTCTCCTTGCTTACACGCGACAAACTATCGTCATAGTCTGCAAATGGTTTCGCACCACCGAAACCTGCGAAGCCCCTCGAGGGAATCAAGGAAACCCGGCCGGAGACATATGCATGCTACAGTACTATACATAGTATAGTAGGCCATGCTGGGCCAGGTAAGGGAACACTACGAGAACAGCCCTTTCAGCCCTTTTTCGCTGCAGGACATTTTTAGGAGTTTCAAAGATCTCGATAGCTGTTGATTGTTTACATTTTGGACGTGGTCGGGCTGCTATCGTGCTGACCGCCTCGGATGACCTGCATGATAGGGCGAGTCACAAGCCGCCTGGATAAAAGCCATCAAGCCCCCATTGGCCAATCAGATTGCTAGGCTGACCTTTCCCAACCTCGCGCTTATCATCGCCGAATTCATGGCGCCAATCTGTGAGACCTTCAGCTGTCCCAAAAGAAATCTGACTTCCGGACAGAGTAATCCCTGGCTGCCCTGGATAAAAAGTCCGTCAGTCGCCAGTGTAGATACGCCGGATACAGTACTCGTTCCAAGCCACTAGCGAGTCCCGAACGTAGGAAAGTAAGCGGCTATTATTTGGAAAGGACCAACGCGTAACGCCATTATCCATTCGTTTGACACATCCGACGGTACAATACGACTGTGACCAAATGATTGAGTGTGATTCCGATCGCATGGGCTTGTTTGATGTCTAGCAAGGGGGTCCGTAAGCGGCCGCCGAGATGCGGAGTTGCGAAGGAGGGCTGGAGGGCAAAAGTGGGAAGTGGGAAGTGGGAGAGGAAGTGAGGGGAAATTGTTTAAAAGGTACAAAAGTAAACAACTAATCCCGCGCCTGAGCGCGTGTCACTGTAAACATTCGTCCCCGTCCGTCACGATATCACGAGAGACGGCTAAACTCGAAACAGCTTAACGCCGTGGGAGAGGTAGGGGAGAGGTGGGAGAGCAGGGGAGCTTAGAGAAGCTCGGATCCCCAGCGTTGCATTTTCGAAATCCTACTTAACTGTAGCCCCCGACCAGCCAGATGGGATCGTCCATCGTCTTCTCCCTAACCAGCGATAGCTAGATCAAGGGTCGCCGATTGGCCCGTCTTAACGGACCTTCAAATTCACACAGCCGTCCCAACTCACCTGATCGTGCTGCTACACTGCTAGACTGCTTACTACCACCGACGTTCTGAAACGAACCAGTCCATGCGAATTGGATCTTAGATCGTCGGAAAATCCTGATCGAGGAATCATCCAAAACGAAAAAACCACGCACGCACGCTCAATTCCGTTTGAGCCGCAAGCAACCATCTGTATGTCTCATAATGCAATATCCCCTTCTTTCCGAACCCGGCAGCGAGGCCCGTATGTCTGCGGCACCGGTCGGCTTGGTTGATACACCCAACGCCGGTCTCATCCAGAATACCGTCGCCAAAGGACCATCGCGATTGACCGAAGAGGGAAAAGATGTTAGTTGATGAGCTAGGTCGTTACTCGCAGATGCACCTGCGATCAAACAACCAGGAAGGTTAGCTTGATGCAATGCTCTCAGCTGATTCGAATTCCCTAGAACCTCAACACCAATAAAATTCATGATCGACCATGTGGGATAGGATGCGGTCCACTTTAAGAGAGGAGACTAGTCGTGCTAGTGTTCATCGTGAGGCACAGATGCATGTTGGCGGGGTTCAGCCCTGATATGGCGCGATTACGATCTCTATAGCCACGCCCATCCAAGGCTGCTCGAAGGCTTAGAGTTGTTAGTAAGAAAATCTGAGTTTAATCTCTCAGGCTGCCTCATAGAAGTCTTATTACGTTCCAACCCCCCTAGCGCCTATTCTATCTTCGAGAAGTATGATATGATTTATCATAAAATTCAATGTCAAACTAAGTATGTAGACAAATGACTTTCAGTTTAAAAATGTGTCTGATTGAGACTTTGTATGTGAAGTACATTGATTCTCAGTGTTGCTCATATGGTTCCAGTTATTTCAATTGCCATTGGCCAATCAGGTTAGTCGTCATTAAAATGAAAGTGGAACTCAAGTCAACAACGACACAGATGAAGTCTAGACAGCAACCAATTCTAGTGCTCTACTTCTTGGAAAAAAACTCAGCTCCTCATGGTATATATAATTCTGTGTTATCATCTACTTTAGACAAGACATAGTCGCTCTCCTTACGCAGGCCTGGCCACTTCAGCAATAAACTGAATTTTTGAAATCGTACTATAAACAGATCGATTTTATCCAGGCCATTGTCAACTTCGTCAAGACTTGGTAGATGACTTGCTGCGATATGAACATAACATGTTAAGTCCGTTGTGCTATTCTTTTGATAAATTATCGTTGAATGATATCATGGTCCTATGCCATCATATGGTCACAAAGCAAATGCCCAGTGTCCTATTCACCTAAGTCCAAACAAACGGACTAGCTGACATAGCAAGTATCCTTATGCTTCAATGACCTATGTCATTACTGGTATATTTATTGAAATAGTGAATGTCTTGAACATACAACCCCTTGAACCCACATAGTATGTTTAATCATAGCATTTAATGATATCACCGAAGACATAAAGTGAGGAGTCCAAACCAGATGTCCCTCTATCAACAGTCCTTGTACATCTAACTTCAGACTTACGTACATTTTATATTGAACCGTTCATAGGTGATTATGGAGAAGGCTAAGGCGAAAGAAATTCACTACCCCCATAGCTTTTAACAAGACAAAGCCATTCCTTTCTAAGTGAACACGTTCTTAACATCGATTACGTTCTATTGGCCTCAATGAATCTCCGTTATATTATTTTAAACTTCGTTTATGACGTCTTCCACTTGTTAACTTCTCTTGTTAACTCCCCGCCCACTTGATATGGGAAGTGACTTATACTACTTAACTATGTATAGACGCTAATATGTTAGAGTTACGTTTATATTCGACGGAAAACTTGCGATATGACAGGTGCGACACGGTTTACAGAAAGGGATCTAGGGGAATATATACTTAGGTCGTATATTACAAAACATGAGATGTACGAGTATAGTTACATGCTTCGAAGACAACCCTCACCAGATACGAAACCATATATTCTCATTTACCTACCTAAGGCATAATAGACCTTTGTACGTCATCTGTACGACCTTAAGTAAGTGCCGTTAACCTTATTTGGTTTGCTACCCTATGTATATTCCGATATCTTCATGTATGGGAACCGCTATGCCGAACAGTATCAGATACATAATCTGTCGACGTTGGATAATCACTCAAACAAGCGCCGTATAACAAGAGCAAAGTTTCGCCGTTATAAGCTTTCCGGATGATTCCGTGGTTTTCCTTTTGGGTCAGGTACCCATCTTATAAATACCTAGGAAACCCTCCCAACATCACCCATCCATCTTCCATCTTCCATCTTTCACCTTCATTTCTCGACTTGCTACAACATTACATTCGCTGCCTTCATACTCTACCCTCAATCATAGCCTTGGCTTCTTCTATAAGGTTCTTGTTGGTATCCTTCACTCTACTCTGTTCGTAACCGTCACCTTCAGTGATAACATCGCTGCTTCAAGACACTCTTTACCTGGGGATTGCCTGGTGAGTAGTAATTTCCTCATTGGCTCGTTCATACATGTTCATATGTCGACCGGTACAAGAACTTGTCCCTGTCTTCTTGGAGGAACATTCTAGCCCATTTTATCATGTGGCTCTCTTTCTTATTGGAGACCCTCGTGACTCCATTGCACACCTCCTTCTGGTATTTCAACCGTGCTTTTATGCACACTTGGTTACACTCCAAAGAAATAGATTCATGGATGACCTTCATCTTGGTTGTTGTATCTCGTTGATCAAGTGTTCTCGCCTGTACCCTTTACTACTTTTCCCATCTCATTGATCTTGGCAAATTTATCTCACACCCCAATTATTTTCTTGACCATCATCCTTCCATACCATTTCTCATGTAAAGTTTTGTTATATATATGTCTGGAGGAGTTGAGTGTCCCTTAAACTTCGTCATTGACGAGTGATACTAATTAGGACATTGCAATAGCTACTATGGTGGTACTGGCAAACTCAGTTGGGCGTCCTGAGTTCCCCTTTCCTTCACATCTGCCTCCGTTCCCGCCTGTCTCGATGTCGTAGGGGAATGTCCCAAACTGCCTATTTGCATTCGTTACTTACACTCTAACGATGCACTTTCCATCATATATATATCCCTTCATATTTTCTTCCTATGACGGTGGTAGCTTGTGGACATAGTACCAAGCGTGTGAAGTGTAAGCTCCCTCGATCGCAAACACCCTCACTATTGGGCTCGGGTCAACATTCAGCAACACGTGAGAGTACATCCACGTTTGACAAACAACACCACATGGAATAGAGCTTGTTCAACGTTTTCTGAAGGAAAATCCACAGCGACCTCTTTGTTCCATATTGTCCAGGAGTGACTTGGCCCTCAACCGACACAATTATGTTTAGGAGATGTCTTCTGTAAGTTCTTCAAGGGTCAACTTATTTTTTTTTCTTAAGCTAACACTATTCTTATTAGATTCGAGACTCAAGCGTATCATAAAACGACATCCGACTCTACACACTGTCTCATGGCCTTGCAGCACATTATTTCCCTCATAGTAATTTGCTGCTAAACACGGCTATACTAAGAACTGTGTCGACGTTGCACGCGCCACGGGGAGTTGAGAGCTAATCACGACTTTGATCGACCTTGACGTGACGGATGGATTGTTTGCGAGAACTCTGGGTTCGGTTTGAATCACTATACTATGGCCTGCGTTGATTCCTAATCGATCTCTCCAAACGGAGCACCCCATCTCATCTTTGCGACGGCGATGACTTTGAGGAAAGCTAAGACGCACATGGATCCCATTTTTCGAGATACATCTTCTATTCGAATGTAATTATCATCTCTGGCTCTCCTTCACTGAAGACAACTGATTGAGGGCACCTGCAAGATCGAGTCGGCGTACTTCATAGACCTGTGCAGGAGATACTTTCTCATCTAAGCGCGACGAACCTTCTCCTATCGCTAGTCTACCGCCTACTGAACAAGCTGTCGGGGGAACGGGACTAGGGACGCCCCAAGATACATCGCTAGCTGATGTAGCTTCCCCTCGTGCACTCCAGCCGCGCCATCGTGGCTGTCGACTGAATTGCCGCACGTCTCCGTGGGCACCAGTGGCACAGATTCATTGCTGACATCACTCTTGCTGCAACTTCAACAGGGCACGCAGCACTACTCTACACCCCAGCCCTATCGGGGCGTTGGAAGAACCATCTCACGTTGAACCCGGCTGAAACCTCGGTGATACATAGTTTTGACGTCAGATTCACCTTATCAGGGCCGGTTTGGGGAGAGTATACGATGACGGATCACCGACCAGAATCGGACCATTCACGCTTCCTGACCAACTCATCATGACTCGCCCATGCAGCGTAACTCTCCAACCGGCTGTCCACTCATATATCACTCAACGTTTCGCCGATTACAGAACGTGGTTTTGCAGTAACTTCTGGATGCAGAGTGTGCCGCCGACGTCGCGGACGACCAGAATAATAGTTGGGGTGCCGGGCCGATGATCTGATTTCGTGGTCACCTATCGCATCTGGGCACCATCATTCCCGGCACACTTGGCGACCCGCATCTTCTAAGCCACTCTCAACTCACCACTTATTGGGCTTTGTCAACTGGCCTCATTGTTCTTGATGCTAAAAGGGTAATAACTGATACCACTGCACTTACTGTTCCTCAACAGTGACCCCTCATCGTCTCTGCTCTTACCCTTTCCCTGACATGATGAGCTGCCATAGATGCTACTAAGGTTCTTCCTCAATTTCTCTGGATTCCCTCATCTCCTGTCGCAGGACTCTCCTTCCTCGTCCTGATGAGGAAGGAAGGACGGACCTACTGGCTGTAGATGAGAGGGGTAAAAAGGCATTCTAGCATTAAGATAGCTTAAAAGAAGAACAACTCGTTTTGCTCTGCGACACTTCGTTGTCACGATTGTTTGTTGTTGTTGTTTTTATCCATCATTACGTTCGTCCTATACCAGGACGCCACATGGTAGCACCTCTCCGTTCAACTGGTACGATTCGGAATATCTGCTAACTAATCCCACCGGCCCACCCATGGGAAATGGTAAGAAAAGCGCCCGATTGCGCGACGCGAGAGGACGATTCATTAAAGCGAACCCTTCAAGACGCTCATCTCCCGTCACAAGCGGGGTTCCCGGCGACGACGCTGAGGCCATTGAGCAAGATATGGCGCGACCAAGATTACACCACGTAATGACCGAACAGCAACATGGTGGCGATCGAGTGGAAAGAGCTCCTATTCATCCCATGTCGGATGGGAAGACGTGTGGACACGGGCCCATGATATGGTGGATCTTTGCTTTGTACATCGGCGATGGGAGCATCATCGATGCGTCAATATAGATGTTGCCGTGGAGGATCGCATCTAAGGGACTGTGCACAGTTCTCAGGGTTATTTGGCCATTGTTAGAGGTCTAGGCTATTGGGGTGATAACTACCAGAAGTCTGGTGTGCTGAAGGTCTGGTAGGATTAGGGTTTGGCCCGATAGAGGTTTGATCCGTTGGGAGACCTGTTGGTGGTTGGTCCTAAGAGAAGTTACCATCCACTTACCGATGCAACATCGAAGAATAACAGTAGTTATTTGTTCATGCTACACCTCGAGGTAGGTATATTCCATGGAACATCGCAGTCTCATTATCAACCAACTAACGATCTTTTAGATCCGACTCAAAATCTATGAGTACGTTGTAGCCATTGAGGCAAGAGACATGACCTATGTATGTCGCGCTCTCTATCAGATGGGTCCAGAGCTCCTTGCGCAACGAAGTCGATATTACCTCCTTATTAGGTCTGCATCATGGCGGTGCTGCTTGATCACCATGTTTCCACCCTGATGAGTTTAGACATAGGCAAACAAGGGTTACGAACACTTCAAATGTTTTTTTGCTCATATATATGTATGGGGTCGGATGGTGGTAACTGCGCGTCCACGCACGACGCGAGTTGGAGTAGTGGGGCAACACTAAAATTGACCGGGGTACGTAGACCGCTTACTATATTTGGAAAGACTGGGATTAAAGTGGTGGCAGAATTTAATTTTCTAGAACTTTTATGGTACAACATTATCGTCAATTCATGTCGTGACAGAAAGAATTAGGTGATAATTCAACGGGTATTCTCGCGATTCCTATGATTTCTGCCTCGGTTTAGAGTATCCATTCTTGCACAATGAGTAAACGAAAGCGCGGTTCTAACAAGGCTGGCGCAAATGGCAGCCAGCCTGCGCAAAAGCGAACGAAGATTGATCAATCTGCGCAGAATGTTGTTGAGGCAGCAACCCTTGATCTTGAAAAGTCACCCTTCACCGAGACTTTGAATGGAGATGCTCGAAGACGAGAAGCGAAGGTATACGAATTACTCGGCAGCGCTGATAGCGACGAGCGAATTGCTGCTGCCGACGCGCTCGTCACCGGACTTTTGCTCTCATCGGAAGCAGCTCTCCAGAGGCATCTTGACAATCGTCTGTTTCGCGGTCTAGCGAGCTCGCGGAATGCTTCTCGAGTAGGCTTCAGCCTTGTGATAGCTGAGATACTGAATCAGCTATTCGGATCCAAGGCTTTGGCCAAGTCGAAATACCCTGGCTTAACATTCGATAAGGTCTTGAACATTTTAGTGGAGAAGACCACGCCTAGCGGTCATGTTCCCGGACAGGAAGAGAGGGATTGCTTCTTTGGTCGCTTATTCGGTTTGCAGTGCTTCGTCGAATCTAAGATTCTCTTTGACGAGGCGTCAAGATGGCCAAAAGTCTTAGAACTACTATTAGGGATGGCCGACAAGAAGGTTTGGATACGGTCGCACTCTGCGTGGGTTGTTGTTGAGTCGCTGCCTCAAATGGGGCAGGACAGAGCAGAAGCAACCCTTCAGCAGCTCTCTGATATTGGCCTTGGCAAGACTGCAGAGGGTATCGGAATCTGGATGAAGGCGCGAAGTTGCTACCCCGACTTGAAGACGCCCGCAAAACCTTGGCATGATCCTATGAGCCCTAGCGTTCTGCCGGAAGTTGCTCGAGTCCTCAAGGATAATGTGGCGCAAGACAACGGGGAGGACACAGCTGTCACCAAAGCCAAGCAAGGTGGCTGGACTGCTCAATTGCACTTTGTCTGGGATCTTATACTTGCGACATTCATCGGACAGCATACTAATCCGAAGGAGAGCAAAGACCAACTGAGGCTTTTTTGGACGACTGTTGTTGATGGTGAGTTTATCTGTTATGGAATTGTTGAATATCCTAATAAGTTATCTAGATGGGCTCTTCTCCAAAAATGCTTCCGATGCGCAGAAATTCCGCGGTTTCGTCATATTCCAGAAATTCCTCCAGGGATTTGCGTCAGACAAGCCAAATTTGGCTAGGGAATTATTTACCCGAAATCTGATGAAGTGCCTGATGAATCAAGCTGCCAAGGAAGACCGATATCTTCATCGAGCTGCGCTAAAAAGCCTTCAATCGATGGAAAAGGCCGTGCAAGCCTCTCCTGAGCTCTTATTACCAGTTCTCAAGGAGGTTCTTGGGAAGCACGGAGCTTATGACTTCGACCAGCGA
Source organism: Annulohypoxylon truncatum (assembly GCF_022578515.1). Classification (NCBI taxonomy): domain Eukaryota; kingdom Fungi; phylum Ascomycota; class Sordariomycetes; order Xylariales; family Hypoxylaceae; genus Annulohypoxylon; species Annulohypoxylon truncatum. The sequence continues at coordinate 56,153 of NW_025953848.1, forward strand.
ACCAGTACCAAGACGGTCGAGAGCCTGCTTCAATGGGTCACCCCAGACGATGCGAAGAACGTTCTCAAGCTTCTTCGAGATCCTGTTGTTATCGCGAAAGAGTAAGGACCTCCACTTTTTATGGTATAATTGATTCACTAATCAATTACTAGCAATGAATCCGCCGAAATCGAGAAACTCAGGCAAGTCTACGCTGGCTATGTGTCAAAATTAGCAACGCAGGCAAAACCGGTCTCCGAGGCTTCTAATAACGGCGATGACACTATCAACATTGCGGAGCTCGGTGTCAAGGAATTAGCGGCATGCGCCTATTCGGTACAATCGCAATTTAAACCTGAGCTTTCAGATAAGTCAAGAGAGGCCTTCCGCAGGTTACTCGCATCTACGATTGGAAAGGTCATGAAGCGACGAGCCGACGCTGAGTACTTATGCAATGCAGTAATCTCAGTTGAGCCCACAGCTGTGAACATGAGCGGAGAAATCAAAGCTGAGCAAGAGAACGCATTAAAGGCCATGCGTAAATTGCTGAAAGCCGGCAAAAAGTCGGATAATAAGAAATCAGGGGCATCTGTTGGTCTCGCTCTATTGTATGCCATCACTATCCTACAACTATACGATGGGGCGCCGGATGCAATTGACATTCTACAAGATCTGGAGCGATGTTCCGAGAAGATGAAGAGCAAGGAAGGTGGGAGCTCAGAGCTCCTGGTGGAGATACTGCTATCGTTGGTTTCGCGGCAGTCACCTATGATGCGGCAGATTAGCGAGCAAGTCTTCGAGGCATTCACCTCGCAATTGTCACCCGAAGCCCTGGAGCTTCTAACGGAGCCACTGGTCGCGGAAGAAAACGAAAAGGGGTACCAAGCGCTATTCGAGAATCTGGAGGATGAGGATATGGAGATGGAAGACGCCGAGGACTCGAGTTCCGAAGATGAAGTCGAGGACGTTGAAGAAGACGAAATTTCGGAAATTGGCTCTGATGTCGAATTCGTCACTCTTAACGGCGCAGAGACCGAGGCAGGTGACGAAGACGAGGACGAAGACGAAGATAGCAGCCCCGAGGACGAGGATAACGAGCAAGCCGAGGCCAACGCCAAAGAACTCGCGGACCTCGACGACGCGCTCGCCAGAGTCCTAAGAAGCCACCGTCTAGACAAGGACAAAGAGGCCGAGTCCTCAGACAACGACTCGGACATGACGGACTCGGAAATGATAGCCCTAGACGAGAAGCTCGTCGAAGTCTTCAAACAGCGGGCCAAGAAAACGGGCAAGAAGAAGGAGAAGAAAGACGCCAAGGAATCGGTCGTCATGTTCAAGCACCGCGTCCTCGACCTCCTCGCCCTGTACCTCAAGCACGAGGCCGCGAACCCGCTGGCCTTCTCCCTCCTCCTGCCCCTCCTCGACCTCGTGCGCACCACCACCGCCAAGCCCCTCGCCAACAAGGCCGGCGCCGCGATCGAAAACTTCGCCAAGGCGTTCCGGAAGGCGCGCACCACCGCCGCCGTCGCGAGCAGCAGCGAGGCTGGTAGTAGTAGTAATAGTAGATTCGTCGCGGAACCGCTGTTCACGCTGCTGAGGCAGATCCACGAACAGGCGGCTAGGGACGCGTCACACGCGCACAGCCGGGCGGCGTCGGCGGCGAGTCTGCTGGTCGCGTCGAGCTTGGTTGTTGATAAGGCGAATGTGGAGGGGGTTAACGAGGTTTATGCAAGGACGTTTGCGAGGTGTCAGAGGGGCGAGATGAAGGTCCAGGGCTTCTTCTTTACGGATTGGGTTAATTGGGGGATGGGGCATGCGGCGAATGCGGCGAATTTGAGTGCGGGTGCTGGTGGGGGTGTTGGTGTCGGTACTGGGGGACAGGTATAGGGAGTGTCGTGAAGGCGTCGTGAAGGCGTGCGATTCGAGGATCGAAGAGCCTTGGCTAGATCGGTGATACGAGGTATCCACAACATGTGCATGTGCGGGCAGTTTCTGCTGAAGCATAATTGGAGAATTGTGGTCTTGCCTGTTACCTATCACAGTGAGCTATGCTTCGTGCTAAATCTTTCATTACGCGCGTAAGCGCCCAGCTTCCACTATATTTTTCATGTACGGGAATTGTGTTTTGAAAACTCCTTCCTAGCTTCTTAGATCTGCCAGTTACAGGAGTTGTTCTCGATAATCTAGGCGGCGGGGCACGACATGACCTTCATTCTAACTACCAAACTACACCTAATCTCGTCGTAGTCGATTTCTATTGCGCATGAATTAGCACTGGCATATTTCCTCCTTTATCTGTAGCACTTTTCCTCTCGGTTAAATGCGGCTCTTGTGTCGTCAACGTGCACCTCAGTCATTACCTATTGAGACGAGAGGTGCGTCCTAGGTTCGGGACGCCATAATTTGGACAAGGCTCCGCAGGATCTTATCAGTAGGCTTGAACATAAAAATTGATGATAGCAAATTATTGCCTGGCTCTTTTCGATCGTGTGGTGTCTGCCTAGACACATCAGAAGGTAGCATGAAGGCAATTCGTTGCGAAGCACTTCTGTTAGTTTTGCTTCAGAGGTGCGGTCATTATTGCGGTTATTGAGAAAATAATTTTTTTTTCACCGCCTAGTGCTGTCTCGGCGCACAATGATCCCCGGCCTGGAAACAGGCTGTGGCTTGCTAACCGCCAGCTGTATCTCATTGCAGGGCTACTAATCCTTCTTCCCTGGTCTGAAGGTGCCCACGTGGTCGCTCGTCTGATAGTGTACATAGGTACCTATCACAGCTGAGCCCCTGCTACCTGGTAGCTGGCGTGGCTAATCCAGCTGGATTATGCGGGAAGTACCTGTTGTATAGAAAATAAGGGCAAATTTCCCATGCGTCGGCGGTTCTGTGCTCACCTAGGTACCTAGATGGATCCCTGAATCATCGGAATTCGTATCTCGAGATGATTGTTAGGCATTTTCATAGCAGATGCCCTACCTAAGGGATATTTATCACGAGCAATGCTTCTAATGTCGCGCCTTAGTCGAGCAAACTCTAGGCAGGAATCCTGCAAGCTTCTCACGGCTCCACTACTCGTTTGAGCCTTGCGGCGAGGTTGACGGGCTGTCTTTCCACTCATCAGATTAAACGCCAACGCCCTGCTCAGACTATCAACTATTTCGCCCCAGTCCGTGTAACAAAATTTGATAAAAATAACTCTTCATATCAGGATGGTGTCCGATGCTTCCCTGATTAGGTTATTTAAAGCCTCATTTAGTGAGTCATTAAATATTAAAAAGCACCCCGTCGGGGTATTATAATAACCCGATTTTAGGACTTTTTTAACCTTTATTTTATGTTTAATTAGTAAATTGTTAATTATATATGCCTTTAAAAAAAAAGAATTATAAAATAATATAATTTTTATATTTATTTTATAAATTTTTTATATATTATTATAATTTTTATAATTAATTTTATTAATTTTTTTATTTTATTTTTTAATTAATAAAAAAAGTTTAATTTTATTTAATAATTAAAGTTTATTTTTAATAATAAATATAATTTTTTTAAATTTATTATACGCGATAATTATATATATATAATAATAAAATTTAAATTTAAATTAAAGGAACGTTTATTTATTAAATTTAAATATATTTACGGTAAAATTATATTTTATAATTTAAAGTTAATTATAATAAAAATTAATGTTAAATTAAAATTAAAATAATTAAAAAACTTTCCGGTTTTTTTTAAAATAATTATTTTTATTAAAAATATTAAAAATATATTTATAAATAATTTTATTAATTAAAAGTTTTTAATTATTAATAAAAATAAAAAAATAATTTTTAATAATTTTATTATAATTAATATATTAAACTTTAAACGGAATGTTAATATTTCGGGGTTAAAAATAAATTATTCGATTACGTATTAAATATTATTAATTATTTTAAAGTTTTAATAAATATTTTTAATAATAATAACCGGCATTTTTTTAATAAATATTATATACGTTAATATTTTTATTTTTAAATTATTTATATTAAAAAATATAATTTTTAACGTTTTTATTTTATTTTAATTTTATGGGATATATTTAAAAAAAAAAATCCATGTATTTTATTTTTTTTTTTATTAAATATAAATATAATTTATAAATTAATTATATAATATATTTAATTTAACGGATAAATAACTTTTAATTTTTTATTTAATTTTATATCGTGCGGGCGTATTAAACGAAAATTTAAAATATTAATATTATTTATAATTTATTTTTTATTTTTAAACTTTTAAAAAAATAAAATAAAAATTAAATTAATAATTCGTATTTATTAATTTAAAATAATAATTAACCGAAAACGTAATTATAATTAATGGTTTAAAATATGTTTATTATTTTTTTATATAAATTTTTATTTTGTTTTTTTTTATATTATTTAATTAATGAGATATTTAAAAAATAATAAAAAATTATTTATTATTAAAATAAATTAATAAAAGTCATTAAATAATATTATTATAAATATACTTTTAAAATTAATGCCGGGTTATTTTCGAACGGTTTAAAATTATTTATTTATTTTATAAAAAAAATTTCCGGACATTATATTATATTTATTAATAATAAATATATTTATATTTTTTTAATTTTTTATTTTTTTTATAAAGATTTTTTTTTTTTCTTATTAAAAAAGTTTATTATTAAGTGAATTATAATGTTATTAATATAAGTGTTAACGGATTTTAACATTATTATTATTTTTATTTTTTTATATTAGTTTTTTATTTTTAACGTTTTTATTAAGTTTTATATAATTATATTTTTTTTTATATTTTTTTTATTTTTTAAATAATAAAATAATTAAAATAATATATTAAACGATTCCTCGCTGTTTTTTTATTATTAAAAATTATTAATTAAATTAAAATATCGGAATATAATATTAAAAAATATAACTTATTTTTTATTAAAGCTTTTATTTTTCGTTATTACCGCGTTAATATCCGTTTAAATTTATTTTAAATAATATTTTATCGTAATATATATAAATTATATATTTTTTTTTTATTAGTTTATTATCCGGGAAATTATTATTTATATTTAATAATTTTTAATTTTTTTTTTTTTTCGTGTTTTATATTTAGGGTGGCGTGTGTCGGTGAATTTAAATTTTTTATATTTTTTATTTTATTTATAATTTTACGTAACTTTATTATATTAAATAAATTTAATTCGTTTTTTTAATTTTTAATATTAATTATAATAATTTTATTAATTATTTTATTTTACGTTATTATATTTAATATAAATATATAATTATTAATTAATGTATTTTTATATTATTATAGTTTTAATTTAATAAATATTTTATTAATTATTATAATATTACCGGTTTAAAAACTTCGTGTTAATTATTCGATGTTAATTTTAAATAATGGCGTTCTTGCTTTTAAAAAATTATATAACGAAAGTTTTATATTTTTTATAAAAGTATTAAGTTTTTATATTTTTTTTTTTTTTTTTTTTTTTTTATTTTTTTTTTTTTAAGATTATTATTATTTTTATTTTTATTATTAAAATCGTTTTTTTTATATTTTTAATTATAGTTTATTTTTATAATTTATATTTTTTTATTACGTTAAATATTTTTACGGTTTTTTTTTAATAATATGAAATTATTATTATAAAATTTAATTTTATTTAAATTATTTATTAATAGTTTTTTTTAAATGTTTATAATAAAATTTAAATTTTTAAATAAAAATTTTTCTTAAGGAATAAATAAACTTAATTTAATAATTATTATTCGGTAATAAATTTTATTTTTATTAAATTTTAAAAGGTAAGTGTTAATTAATAAAAGTATGAACATTTTTTTTCATTTTATAATATATTAATAAAACCGGTTATTTTTTAAAACACCGTTAAACTCTTTATATTTTTTTATTTATTATTTTAATTTTAATATAATTTTCATAATAAATGCGTAATTATAAAAATATAAGTTTATAAAAATTAATTTTTAATTTATATACGTTTTATAAAAACTTGGTTTAATGTTAATTATTTTATATAAAATGTTTTTTTTTTAATTAAATTTTTATTATTATTTAAAGCTTTATTTATAAGGTTTTAAAGGTATTTTTATTATTTATAAATCGTAAAATATAAAATATTAAAATGGATTTAATATTATTTTAATTTAAAATAATAAAATATATTATATTTTAAAATATAATTATAAATTTCGAACGTTAAAAGTTTTTAATTATTAAATATATGGTTTAATATTTTAATTATAAAGTTACGGGTTTTTTTAATTTTATTATTTCGATTAATATATTCCGGGTATATGTTTAATATATAAAAACGCGTTATTACGAAAGTAAGTTTTTAATTTATTAAAAATCGGTTTTTTATAACGTAATCGGTGATATATTATAATAAAATAAATATTTTTATAACCGTGAAAATAAACGTTATATTATAATTATAATATAACGTTATTATTATTATTATATTTTATTTAACGTAATAAATTACGTGGTAAATAATGCGGAAAATATTTTTTTTATTAATATATATTTAGTTTATAAAATTTCACGGGTAATTAAAACGATATAATTAATTATTTTTACCCCGAACCTTTTCTTTAATATTTTTCAAGTATTTATAATAAATTAATATATATTTATAATTTTATATAATAATAATAATAAAATATGTTTTTTTTTATTATTTAATTTTTAATATATTTAAATTTTATTTTAATTAATTTAATGATTTTATACGGTTTTTTATTAAGTGTTTTTAGTTCGAGATTTTTTTATTAAAGTTTTCTTTGAAATATTCGTTTATAAATTAAAGGAAGTTTTATATTTTTTTTTTATTATTTTTTTTAATAAAATTAAGAAAATAATTTAAAAAATTTATATTGTTAAAAAATTAAAGAAATTTATAAAAATAAAACGTTTAACGGTTATTTATTTTTATTATTCCGAAGTATTAATTAATTAATTCGAAAATTTCGTTTTATATTAAATTTTTAATAATTTTATTAAAAAAAACTTTTAAATATATATGAAATTATTTAATTAATATTATCGGGTTTTAATTTATTTTTTTATATTACGTTTTATATTATTATAATACGTATTAATTTAATTATTTTTATAAATTTCGTAATTATTATATGTTATAAAATTTTTTATTTATTTTTATACGAATTAGTAATAATATATTATTTAAGTTTATTATAAATTATATAATTAATAAATTATATTTAAGTATTATGTTTTTTATTTTATTACGGGCTTAAATTTTTTTTTTATTTATTAAAAGTTATTATTTTTTAAAAATAATTATTTATTTTAATAATTTTTATATATTTAAGTTTAAGATTTTATAAGTTTTATATAATTTACGATTAATTATTAATAATTATTTTTAAATTATATTTTTATAAATTTTTAATACGTTATTAAATAATAATTTTTTTATTTATACGTAATTAATATAACCGTTATTATTTTTTATAATTTTATTAAAAATTAAAAATAAAAATATTAAATATATTACGGTTATTATTTTATATTAACGTAATTTAATAACCGTTTATTTATTATAAAATAATTAATTAAAATTTATTTTTATTAATAAATAAGAAAAATGAATTATATGATTTAAATGTGAAATTTTTTTTATTATATTTTTTTTGGTTTTATTTTTTTTTATTTAATGTAGCGATCGGGTTTTTTAATCCGTATAATAAAATAATAATAAACGTAAAAATAAAATAATAAGGATTTTAATAATTAAAAAATTTATTTCCGAAAAATATTTATAAGTATAATTAACCGTTATAATTCTTTTTAACGATCCCCGGTTTTTTATTTTTATTAATCCGGTTTTATAATTTAATATTTAAAAATTATTAAATAAATTACGTTTTTTAAGCGTTATTAATTTAATCGTTATTTAAATTAAAAAAACCGGATAATATTATTATAAATAATAAATATATCGGGTTTTTTTAATTAATTAAATTTCCGGTAATATTAACTTTTTTATTTTCGTGTTTTATAATTACGTTTTTTTTTAATAAAATATTTTTTATTTTTTTTTTTATTTTTTTTTATTTTTTTTTATTATTAACTTCGTTTTCGCGTTTTGTTTTTTTATTATTAATATTTTAATTTTTTTTTTCGTTTTATATGGGATTTTTATTAATTAGTTTAAAGGTATAACTTATTTATTTCATTATTTTTATTATTACGTTATTAACGTGGGTTACGTTTAAGAAAATTTTCGGCGGTAAAATTTTTTTTTAATTATTTTATAATTTTTAAAATGTATTATTTAATAGGATATTTTAATAAAAATGGTTGTTAAACTTTAATTATAATAAAACTTTAATTATTATTAATTTTTAAATTTTTAAAAACGGTAATAACTTATTTTTTTTTAATTTTTTAAAATTATATTATATCATATGTATATTTTTAAAAACATTTTTAATATTATGTGGTAACATTTCCGCTACCCGATAAATATTATTTATAAATATTATTATATATTTTTTTATTTTTTTATATATTATATTTATTAATTAATTTAATAAAGGATTAAAAATGTATTTTATTATTATACCGAAAACGTATTTTAAAGTTAAAAAATTTTTTTTAAAAAGTTATAATTTTTTAATAAATGTAAAGAAAAAATAAACGCATAATATACGTAATATATTTAATTAATAATTTAAAAGTATACGATTTTTTTAAAAACTTTTATTACATGTATTATATATGCGAACGATTTTAATATTTTTTAAAAAATATTTATTATAATTATCATGGTATAATTTTTTTTTTAAATTTACCGAATTAAAGTCGGGATTTTTTTTAAATATTTTTTATAATATTTTATACATGTAAAACGAAAAGGAATTATATAATATTAAATTAATATATTTATTAATATATTATATTAAATATAATCGGCATTAATTTAATAATAATTAATTTAAATTTTAAGTTTAATTTTAAAAGTTTAAAATATAACTTATTTTATATTTAAAATTTACGGGACGTAAAAATAATTTTATTTTTAATTTTTTTTTTTTTTTTTAAAATTATATTTAATATTATTTATAATGTCTTATAAGGTTTTTATAGCGTTTATATTTTTTACGTATTCTTTTCGTTAACGTGGTTATTTTAAGTTTTTTTTTTATTATTATAATTATTTTAAGTTTTTTTTTTATTATCGTAATGTTTTAAGATTTTATTCCTTTTTTTAAAAAACTTTTAATTATTTTTTTATTTATTAAAAAATTTTCCGTTAATATATAACGATTAAATTTATTTAAACATTTTTAAATATATAATATAAAAAGTATAATTTAACGTATTAATATTTTTTTATTTATTAATGGTTATTTATTTTATTTAATTTTTTTTTTAAACGAAAACTTTAAATTAAGTTATAATAAGAAAAGTTTTTTTTTTAAAAAGTAAAATTTATAAAGTTTTATTATAAATAAAAACTTATTTTTTTTTTAAAATAAATATTTCTTTAAAAATATTAATTTAAAAGGTAATTTTTTCTTTATAAAAATTTAAATTTAAAATTATTTTTATTAATTATAAATTATATTAAATTATTAATATTTTAATTATTAATAAAAATGTAAATATATAAAAACTATAAAACTTTATTATAAAAAAGTTTAAAAAAAACGAAATTTTTATTATTATATTAATAAAATTAATATTTTATTATATGCATTTATATTTAATTAATATAAGGAAATAATAATATATAAAAATATAAATATTTTTATAATAATTTTAAAAGTTATTATTTAAATGTTAATTTAAGTGTAATAATAATATTAAAAATTATACATTAAATAAATAAAAATAAAATAAAAATTATATAAATACGTTTTTCTTGTTTATTAATTTTTAATTTTTTCTTTATTATAACTTATTTTTTATTTTTTTTTATATAATTTATTTAATTTATTTTCCATTATTTTAAACTTAAATTTATAATTATATTTATAATATTTATTATTTTTATGCGTAATGGTTAAAATTTTATATATATAAAATTTAATTTTAAGGTTATATTTATTAATTAAATTATTTTTATAAAAAAAAAAAAAAAACGAGTAATTAATTAAATATGGTAATTACGAGTTGTTTTTTAATGTTAAAATTTCATTATTTATATTATTTATATTTAATATTAAGGATTTATTATTTAATGTTTATTATTATTTCGAAAAATTAATAAATTTTATTTTTATTTATATTTTTAATTTTAACGATTACGAGAAATAAATGAATTAATTTATTATTATTTAAAAAACTTTATATTTATAAAAGTTCCGTATAAAATTAAAGGATAATCCGGATATTAATAATACGTGGGAAATATTAATAATAATGTTTTTTTCGAACATTTAATTATAAGTTTTATAAATGTTTTAATGTTTTTTATATATTAATAAATTATGATTTAATTATTTAATAAGTTATTTAATATATAATTATTAAATAATATTTTTAACGATATAGTTTAAAAGTAATAAATTGGTTATTTTTTTTAAAGTAAAGTTTACATGAATTTTAATTTAATATTATTATCGTTAAATTAAAATATAGCGGAAAAGTTGCGAGATAATAACGTTTTTATAAAGTTTTAATTTTATTTTAATTTTTTTAACGATTAAAATTAAAATAATTTATTAAAAAAAAAAGCGTATATTTTTTACGTGTATTTTTTATTTAATGAATCCGTTCGAAAATAATATATTTAAGTTTATAAAAATGAGAAATTAATTATAATAAACGGCGAGTATATTTTTTATTTAAGCCGTATTATTAATAAATTTAAGGATTTTTTAATGGCGAAAATTAAATTTAAACCGAATATTTCGTTCGAATGTTTTTTTATATATATTATTATAGTTAAAAAAAGCTTGTAACGTTTAACGGTGTAAAAAGTTTAAATTATTTTAAAAAAATTATTATTTTTTTTTAAAGTTAAAACAATATTATAAAAAAAATTTAAATTATTTACCCGAAATTAATTAATTTTATTAATTTTAAGTATATTATAAATTACGTTAAAACCGGATTTATAAAATTTACTTATTATATTTATATTATTTTATTTAAAATAAAAAATATTTATTAATAATAATAATAAAAATAATAAAAAAGATAAAAATCCGTTACCGGTAAAACGTAAACGTTAAATATAAAATATTAATATATGGAAAAATAATATTTATTAATAAGTAAATTTTAATTAATAATATTATATAATATTATATATAATGTTATATTTTCATTTATTTTTATTAAAAAAAAATGAATAAAAATAACGAAAAAATTAAAACATAAAGGAAAAAAATATATTATTATTTAATATTTATTAATTTTAATAAATAAATTATTTATTATTAATAATTTTTTAAATTTTTTTTTTTTATTAAAATTTATAAATTTTTATATAAATTAATATTAATAAATTTTATAATTTTCTTATAATTAAACATGTAATTTTAATTAATTAAATAAATTTAATTATTAAAAAAAATTAAAAATATAATGTAAATAAATGTTTATTTATAATTATAAAGATTTTTATTTATTATTTATAAATTATTTAAATATATTATAATTATATATTAAAAAAATAAATCATGTATATATTAACGTTAAATTTAATAATAATTAAATTATTTTTATTTTTTTAAAGTATTAAAATAAGGTTTAAATGGTTATATTAAAATATTATTATTAAAATATCCGTTATTATTAATATTAAAATTAAAGTTAATATTAAAAGAAAATAAAAATAATAAAATATAATTATTTAAGTTATATATTAATAAATAATCCTTAAATTTTTTATTATTTAATTAATTATTATTATTAATGTTTTTTTTTTATTAATTAAATAAATTATTCGTTTTTTATTTATTAAATAAACTTAACGGCATTTTTTATTCCCGGTAAAATAAGTTTTATTTTCGGAATTATTATTTTTATTTTTATTAAATTTTAATCCGCGTACTTGTGATATAAAATTTATTTTTTTAATTATTATTTTTATTAATATGTTGTAAAAACTTTATTTACGGATTTAAAATATAAAATAAATATAACGGGTTTATAAAAGTTAAAATGTTTCGTTATTAAAAATTAATTAAATAAAACGAACGAATAAAAATTCTTAAATAATGTTATATATTTTTTAACATTTTTTATTATATTAATATTTATATTTAAAAAATATTTACGGTTATAAATATAAGAAATAAAAGATTAACTTATATTTTATATCGGTAAATTTTAAGAATAATATTAATTTTTTTTAATTAAATATAAAATAAATGTTTAAATAAAATATAATATTATTATAATAATTATTTATAAAATGAATATAATAATTAAAGTAATATTAATTTATTTTATTTAAAATAAATTAATATTTAATAATTTTAAAAACGACGTAAATTTATTTAATGCCGTAATATATTTATATAATTTAATAATATTTATTATAAATTATTATTATTTTACGAAATATCTTTAAAAAAATATATATTTTATAAATAAAAATTAAAAAAATTTTAAACGATTTTTATAAAAAAAATAAGTTTTTATAAAAAAATTTTTAATAATTAAAATTAAATATTATAAAATATTAAATTAATGTAAAAATTTATTAATAAAAAATTTTAAAATAAATCGATAATTTATAACGTATTATTAAAATAATTTAAAATAAATAAATAATATTTTTTTTTATAAAATATTTCGTTATTTAATTAAAAAAAAAATATTATAATATTATTTATTTTAATTAAATAAAAAAGTTTTATATTTAATTATAAATTTTTAATTAAAATATAATAAATTAAATAAATTAAATTATAATTAATATTATTATTATTTATTATTAAAAAATATAATAATAAAAAAATATTTAATAAATATATAAAATAATAAATATTAATGTTTAATATTATAATTTATATAATTATTTTAAAATTTAAAATATAAAATAATATAAATGATTATATTATTAATTTAATTAAATTTATAAATTTTATTTTTAAATAAATTATAATTATTAATTTAATAAATATAAATTAAAAATATATAATATATATATATATATATTATATATATATATACGTAACGGAAAATTTTAATAAAATTATTAAAAACGGAAAAAAAAATTTTCCGTATTTTTAATAATATAAATATAATTTAATTATATTTTAATTATATTTATAATTATAAAACTTATTTTTTTTTTTATTTTTTTATTTAAATAATTTTATATATAAATATATATATATTTTTATAATTTTAATTATTTAATTTTATTATAAAATAAATTTATTTTTTTTATTTATTTATTTTAATAATTTTATTATTTATATACGTATTTTTATATTTTAATTATATAACTTTAATTACGTAAAACTTATTTTTTTTTTTTATTTTTTTATTTTAATAATTTTTTTATTATTTATATATTATTATACTTAATTACATTTTAATCATATAACCCACCTTCTTAATTTAATAACAACTTTTTTTTTTTTAATTAACGCAACATAATAACCCTCTTAAAGTTGGGTAAAGGGGGGTAATAGCCAAGTCCACCCCATAATATATCATGAAAAAAAAGCTTTGTGCCGTGCGGCCCGGTCCGCTCTTATTGGCTTGCGCCTCCCAACTTTTTCTTTGGAAGTGGTTGGGCTTTGTCACGATTGGTTCTCTTATCTTCTATTCTCACGAAATTAACGATTCATTGAATATGTTGAAGTTATAATCGAGTGTGTAACAAATAGTCTTCTCCATTCACTGGTGCTGATTCACCAATAGTTACAAGAAAGAAATTCTCCTCATCCAGGCCTTTTTAACTCCTGATATATTATGGGTTGTCGATGATATTCAACTATACGATAGTGTCCCTCTATGTAAATAGAACCCGATTTAAACCATATGCAGATAGCAATTAGTTAATACCTAGCTTGTTAAATTTCTGCCATATCGCAAGATAAGCAACAGGCTCGTCTGTTACAGTCAATTGGTAGCAGGACGTGTCAATATCGTGAGGTCCAGCCCTTTGATTTTATCAAAAGATATCATAGATATGGATTCCACGTTCAGTGGTACCTACTCCATAGGTACCTGGCCCTGGAGGTTCCTAGGTCAAAGGGCTGTTTCACTACCCCGCTTACATGTATTTATATCCGTGTTTTATAAAACAGTTGGCGTTGTCAGCATACCTGGCATACCTAGGCGTATATGGGTGTGTTTCCGATAAAAATACTTACCTAGGTGATTCAAAATTCAAAGATAAGATGTTTGGGAGCCGGGGGGCAAATAGAGTTCCAACGCTTGAGCTTCGTGATCCCAGACAAAATCGGAAACAATCCCGGGAAATAATCCCGAGAAATAATCCCGGGAAACTTTAATTGAAAGACTTCATCTTAAAAAGTATTCTACCACTCTTACGTTCTGGCTTTCATTCTTTGACATCTGGCGTCTTCGTCCCAGCTGCCCATGATCAAGTGCCGTTAGGCATCAAAAATCAAGATGATAGATGCAAGACGATGTAAGCCGATGCAACCAAATGTGATAGATAGGTAGGTACTAATCATCTACTACCTGCCTAGGTAGGTAGGCCGGAGGGCCGCAATCAGTTGTCAATAAACACCGAGTTTTGACCTCCCATTTCCTGCGTTCATTTGCTCCAGGCACATCAATTAATAGCACCTAGTTGAAATTGGGGCATCTAAATAATTCTCGCATTAATATTAAGAATAATTGGCCTTCACAGGCATCTATCCCCTTGCGCGAGTTCTTAGCTGACGGTTTATCAAGCCGGTTGAACGTGGACGGAACGGGACACTTGGGTAACGAATGTCTCAACTTCAGTTTACTAAACTAATCCAGAAAATCTAATCTTCTCCCTAAAAAGCAATGTTTAAAGTCATGTCTCGTTCCTCTCATCCCGTCACTCTTGCAAACATCCACACCTACTCTCCACCTCTTCAGAACTCCTGCGTACCACGTGAGTTGCCAATTGATATCCATTCCCACAAACTAATATTTAGATTCAGGTGGATAGCAACTGGTCTCGCCCTCGACAGGTTAGCTTTGTTAAAATTGTCTGTCCCAGGCCGATGAATACTTCGATGTATCGTAACCTTCCCAGGTCGATGAAGAATTTCCTCCCGATCCATCGGGCTCGGCGTCGTCGGCACTGTAATTGCTGCCTGAACCAACTGGATTAGCGGCCGACTCGTCTTGCGAAATAGTGGTCGTGAGAATCTCGTTCAGGCTCCCCGCGGTAGCATAAGGGGATGGAGCCATAGGGTACATGTTTCCCCCAGGAGTAGGCGTTCCATATGATGGATAGAACACCGATTGCTGAGGAGGTTGCTGAGAAACGGTCCCGTATGTCCCCCCCTGAAGCGCAGCCGGTTCGTTCGGACCAAATACCACCGAGTTTGGAATCAAGTTTGGAGTGGATGGGGCAATGTGAGGGAAGCTGCTGTCAAGACTGAAAGCTCTGTTCTGGCCCTGCTGTTGGGGCAGGCCCGGGTTACTGAAACCGTGATTCACCGAGTCAAAGGCCTGGACAGGTCCCTGTGAACCTTCCGCGAAGGGGACGCATGGCGTTTTCGAGTGCTGCTTGTCTGGCCACAATATATGTTTCATGAGATCCCTGGTTCTAGTGTACGGCTTAGAACAGAGAGGGCAAAAGAGCTTAGGTGGCTCGCATAGACGCATTGTCACGTTGACTTCGAGTGCCGTCCCCGGGACCCATGGATTAAGCGACGACATGACGGCGTTGGGGACGTTTCAGCGAAAAAAAAAACCAATTTTATTGGTTGGAAAGTGAGACTTTCGCAGAAGAACAGCAAAACGCTGTACTTAAGAGGAGCTGAGCGAGTTCTTTTGACTAAGTGGAAGCAAGTGTATTAATACTGGTAAGGTATAAGGCAACCCGAGCGTGGCTTGTGTCTTTTTTACTCTAGAATACTCCCATATTTTACCTACCTGATTACGACGACAGTTCTTATTGTTCTTAACTCATGTCGGGAACCGACATACACATTGAGGCGAAGTTGAAAGTTCATCATATTGAAACTCGAAGGAGAGCAGAAATAAAAGTTGATCGAGAACTTCCAAAATTCCAAACTTCCGGACTCCTGCAGAATCTGCACTAGGTAAGCTTGGAATGTGATTGATGTACGCTGCTTCAACACCAACGATCCTGGGTGGTTCGGGTTTTTGGTCCAGTCAAACCCATGTTTGGGGAAATCATCTGCACGAAAACTTTTCCTTGAATAAACTTAAACATAACTTTCAACTGAGTTTCCCATGATCCACTTCGCTATTGAAATACTGCATTGATGATGATATTCGATGTGCGAATTACCTGCTTCCATGTTTACTAGTAGGCGTGTAAACAGCTGTTTACCTATTTAGGCAGGCATTGTAAGCTATTCTGCGATCGGTTACATGCCTTTATGAAATGTCTTTCGTAGCCAAGACTTAGCTAGAACTGTACAAAGGCAAATAATTAATCCGTGGTATCATAAATTTCGTAGCCAAATACCTCCTTGATCCTTATCCCGTACTGATTTCTTACACATCCAATGCATCCATGGTGTATCTTTGTAGGGAGTACCGAGGTGACATCCATCATTATCCCTTATTCAGGTGCATAATCATGTAGTAGTCTGCTTTGACCTATAAGCGTCGAACACACATACCTAGAAATCAAGAGCCTTAGTACCTTTGAGAACTGTTATTCATATACCTCCATAGAATAATGCATACTACATACCAAAGCACACATTGATAACACCTTTCTCTCTCCCTTGAAATTACTAGGTATCAATATGGTGCTCGAAATTGCAAGCTGTATTTGTTTGGAAGTTTCATACACCTGGGGTAATACTACGTAAATACCTTGATAGGCAAGGATGCGTACATGACCACGTGGGAAAGAACTTGGAATGAAACATTGATTTTCTGGATATGTTCTAGGATATCTAAATTTACGCAAAGTTTAAGAAGTTATATGCATGTAACTAGTATGTGTTGTATGGGCTGCTCCGTTCATCGAATAATCAGCATCACGGCCTTAGGATTGTAAATGAGTGAACATTGCTCTAGTCATAGGAGTAAGTGAAGTAAAATAGTCAGCCTGGTTATCTTCCATGAAAACAAGCGACGCCATTAAAGAGATATAAGTTACAGTTGTCTAAGTAGGCACCATATAATTTTCCAACAAGGAAATGAAACAAAATGAGAATGCCTCCCGATTGATTTTAGAACTTCTGGACCCGTCCGCTATGTCGTTTCATAACACTAGTTTAAACTGCCTTCAGCAGACCCCTTCATGACAACATGCACCATGCACCATAGCGCACTACCGCCAGTAGTTGGTGAAGCTGTAATGATTTTCGTGAGCCTATTCGATCTTTCTGGTTAGGAACTGCAAAACCTATGCATACACATATAATTCACTCACGATAGGACACTGCTTGTCGGAGCATCACCTAGGACGTGTTGGTGGGTGCGATATGATGATATAGGCCGAGGCAATAGTAGCAAACGCTACTATGACTGAAGAAATGATAGATCCCAAAAGTCCATCGTAAAGTTCGGGTTGCATTATGGTATTCCTAAGGACTGTAGAATATGGATGGCTTGTAAGGATTTGGTTGTTATCTTTCCTGGATGACTAAGCAAGTTAATGAAAGGTTACGCATGATAGGTAGGACATAGACGCTTATATATTTATTATTATTACTTACTATGCCTAGGTAGGCAACTTACAAGGCTAAATGATTATTAAACGTTGTACTTATGATTGGATTCATGATGTGGATTACCTGCATGACATTTTATTAAACTTTGAAGTTTTGAAACGCTGGAAATTTCTCTAGCGGTGACCTGCTGATTGGCTCGATTCATTACGATCTAATTCATCTCGCAGCACACCTCCCACAAATTCGGTCGGTAATTAACCCTTAATAATCCGGCCTATCCATTCAGATTGAAAATGCTTGATGTTAGAATAGTCTAAGATATTGAGCCATGATATATAATCTCACCTACTTAACTAATGAATTGAATTTTGAAAGAAGTTTAAATACTCTGAAGCAAGTTCAATGGTCGGTGATAAAAATCCATAGTAAGTTCTTTTTAACATTAAAATGTTGCTACAATAGAATAGCTAGCGATACTATTAAAACGCTCGGTACTAAGGCTATCATTTAATGTATTGAATACCTCAGAAAATTCGCTGGATACAACGTCCTTGTCGACGAAGAAGGATAGATCCATCCATAGTGTAAGCGACAACAAGGTTGGTGGCAAAGTAGTAAAGTTTCCCCCCAGGGGCAATAGGTTCAAAAGGTACTTAGATTTGTGTGGGTGTTGTACTGTAAGACCAGGTACCCGCCCGACTAGCCTTATCTAGGTAGCTTAGAGTCCGTCTGTATTATTGGTCTCGGATGATCGCGGAGTTATCTAGGTACTTAGTACTTACTTAGGTTACTCCTACGTAGAAGAGTGCTGTAGGTAGGTGGCCTTTTACCTCCCCAAGTCGCGTAAGATTCTTCGATGATCGTTCAACTGCACTGCCGGCAACACCTACCATAATATACCGAAAATTTTCGCGGATTCTCCATCGCTGTGATTACGCTGGAACCTAAATGAACATTGACATCGTGTTCATTTCTAGAATATACAACTTTGTGAATTCAAGCTCACCTGCAGTCTAAATGTTTCTAGGGGGCTGGGTGAAGTTGACCAGCCCGAGCCTCAGGCTTGTGGCTGAGATGTCATGATGAACTTGCACAAGACCGACAGACCGAAAGTTAGCAGGCGTTTTTGGGAGAGATATTATTGGGAGGCGATATTGCCTGGCTTCGTGTCGCTTTCTGCTTTTTATTCTGTGTCGTCCTATCAAGGTTGGTGTACCGTGAAACATGCACAACGCCACCGACGCACGTGTCCGTCTCCTCGTTCCGGAATTCTCATGATAGACATGTAGACACCGCACAATATATACACCGCTTGGCAATATTAATGTTAGCTGGCACATATAGGTCTCCGTGGTGAGACTCCGTTGGCACCTACATATACTCACGATGGAGAGAAACATCCCAAACCCCCCTCCGCCTTTGCGCCCCCTAACAAATCTCCCAAAACCTTCGTACGGTGCTTAGGACACCTATTCTCCATATCCTGCTGGTCAGTTAATCGCATAATTCTAATCAACCAGATCCCGAGTCCGAATTCCACGAAAAATACTCGAAAATACTCGGAAAAAAATGAATATAGGAACCCTAATCCCGCAACTAGCGGGCCTCTCCCCCAACCCGCCGAGCTCGCGCCCGCCGGGGCTCGGCGGCCAGGACTTCACGCACTGCTGCCTGCTCGCGCTGAACGACTCGCTGACGGTGCTCCCCGACGGCAACCTATCCTACTCTCCGACGTCGTTCGTCGCGCCGGGCGTCTCGCTCAGCTCGCTCGAGACGGCGATGCGCGGCGACGAGTTCCCGTGCGGGGCCGCGTGGAACGGGGACGCGGACGGGGCCCCCGTCGTGCGGGTGCCGTACCGCTGGTGCGAGAGCCGGTGTCCCGGGTGGGAGATCTCGCACGCGACCGTCATGCAGCAGTGGGTCGGCCCCCTGGTCCAGTTCATCGTGCCCAGCCTCGCCTTCTGCACCAACGTCCCGCGCACCCACAAGCTCGCCATCCCCGAGATCGTGTTCAAGGGCCACCCCCGCACGATTGTGGGGCTCATGACGTACTGGATCCGCTTGCTGGGCGCCGTCGTGCTTATGACCCTCGACACGGTCGTCTGGCTCGCGATTTGCTTCGCGTTTGCTGGGCCGATGCTGTTGAGTGCGGTGTATGAATACGCGCTGGATCGCAAGGTGCTCGAGTTTCTGGCCCCGCCGAATGGGAAGGCGCCGGTTATTCCGGCGCGCTTGAGGGCTCAACTACTGCTTGCTGTTGTTGTGGGGAATATCCGGATGGCGACCCTCGAGAACGACGATTTTGGAAGCGAGAGCCGTCATGATAGTGCCCTTTCGACTGACCTCGAGGGAAAGATACCGGCGGGGCCTAGTCGGACGTCGAGCAAGCTGGTGCATAATAGCGTCTGGAAAAGGGTTATGGTGATGATCGACGAGTACGAGGCGTGGAGGTTGGCAGATCGACCGAATGAGGCAGTTGTGACACTACCGACTAAACTCAAGGCCCTCCTAAACGCACAAGCGAGCTTCGGATCAACGGTTGGGGCACCGGTCTTATTTTTCCTCGGCGGTTTCGTTTATACGGTATTGGACTCGGATAACAACCTAGGTGATAATGACACTGCGCATGCTCTGGCTTTCGGATTGTGTGAGTTACTCTGACAATATCTCATAGGTCGCCATTTGCTAACAACCGTTTTAGGGTGGATGGTGATTCCTTATCTTGCTATAATCGTACGTATATATCGGATCTGTTGATTACCCCTATCCATGGAGTGAACTGTGAACGTTTAGTTCAGGGATCAGTTTCAACGCAGGCCCATGGTTACGAGGAATTACTAACTTAATGTGTTCTAGTCTTGTGCGATGTTAGCATCCAACAGTCCCAGTACCCTCGACGGCATCGTATACGACGGAGGCATCACGGCCCCGAAAGACGAATACGCCGAAGGTGTCTGCAAGCAGTATATCAAAAAGGGTGAGAACAAGAGCGGCATCGGCCTTATTATACGACAAGTCGAAGGCTATAACCCGATCGAGACCGCCTTCCAGGGCCGGTTCCGAACCGTCAAGCTCTGGAAGCGAGGCCTTAACAAGCGCGAATGGGTTCAGGAGGCCATCAGCGAATACATCGGATCCAGGGGGTATCGAGGCAAGGACCGGATTCAGCCTGACGAATTACGCAAGGCCCTCACGCTGAACTGGCAAGACTGCCTCTACATTCTCGTCAGCGCTTTCTTCGCGGTCTTCGTGCCCTGCGCTCTCGCGTTCCTAGTCTCGTATAACACGCCACAAGCCGGACTCTCGTGCCGCAGCCTGACGTACCTCGTCTATGCCATCAGCCAGGTCTGCGAGATGGCGCTGTGGACATGCGCCGCGAGACTGCGGATCCGGTACGGCACGCGGTGGTTCGAGACGAATCCCGTTGTGAAGAGGGTGTGTTGGTGGGGACAGGTGTTCGTGGGGTTCTTCTCGATATTTGCGGCCGTGGGCGGTACATCTATGCAGCTTTTGGGCGTGTATCGAAGCTGTACTTGCATGGTCCCTGTGAGATACTGGCCGCGGCTGAACGACGTGGACGCGTATATCGTGCTGAGCGATAACACCGCCGAAGATATCGAGGCTGCTCGGCGCTGGTGGACAGTTACGGGTAGCACGGCTGTGGGCATTATTGGGTTCGTGTGTGCGCTCGCGTGGTGGCATCAGCGGCGGCTCCGGAAGGTATTTCGTGATGAAGCGGATAAGCTGGACAACGACGAAGTGACGACTGAGCCAATGCTACAACGTCCCGTGTTATGAGCTTGAGGGTATTCTACTGATAGGTTATTATGGTCATACTTAGTCTGCTGTTCTGGGAAATCAACACATTTCTATTCATCTTTAAAACCATTATCCATCGCCCAACACACAAGGTTGGACATGATCTTAGCCATCCCATTTAAGTGCTTTGTAATGTTGCGCCGGTGATATGCTTTCAATGCAACCTCATTTGGATATCTTCCGTCGTTTTCATCATACGATATCCCATCTATTACCAGCTCATGTGTTGTACACTATCCAGCAGATTGTTGCCTATTGTCCTCAACTGCCAAACTCTTTGATGAAGTAGGATGCCTACCCGAACGCCAGGGCAAATACCGCAAACTCAAACGCGGGTATCATAACTTTTGCGAAGCACGAACGCCAATCCCGAAAATGCTGTCGATTCTAACCCATTAAGCAGTAAAGTCCCAGGGTTTGAAGGCCTCTTTGAATTTTTGGACATCCTCAGTTTCTTCAGCGATGGGCTGGACAACGTCTTTCCAGGTGATTCGGCTCTCGAGTCCGAGAAGTTTAGCTATCACCCGGCGGCCGAATTGAAGGTCGAAGCGAGTTTTACTATCAAGTCGCATCACTAACTCCTTGCTTTGGATGCCGGTGTCGCTATCATCGGCCCAAATCCAGACGCGGAAGTAGTCGGATGTCTCATCGATACCGGACTCCAAGGCCACCTCCTCGAAAGGCGGAAACTGTCGATTTTCGGCTTCTACCTTGAAACCAGCCTCAACCAGGCCCTTCCGAATGAGATCTGAAGGCACTGGGATGAATTGCCAATGAACGTGAATTCCGTGTTGTCGGCTAATTTCCCAAGTCACTGCGCCCAATTTGAACTTCGACTCCGTCGCAATCATAGCCTGCATGGATTCCTTGAAGCGCGTCATCTCCTTGTAAGTCTTGTCCGCATCTTCCCCCATTGCACGAACTGTGGGCTCATGAGGAAGGGGTATGATAAGTTGATGGCCTGGAAAAGAGAGGCCTGACGAGGCGAATGTGTCCGAACTAGGTAAGGGGCCCTTGGCGGTAGTGACGTAAGAATCGTCTCCTATGCAACAGATCATATGTGTGTCTACTTGTGTGTTACTAAGACAGAAGAAACACTGATCAGGTCCGGGAGGAGGCGACCGGTCCTTACGACGACGCACGCGACGGCCGCCTCCGCGATGATCATGGTCGTTGAAGTGACCGGCATTGTCACCACCGGGAGCTGGTCGTTTCCGTGGGTTGGTCTTAGGAAGGAACGGAGAAGCAGTGCTGCCAGGAGGTACGGTGGAAGAAGGCGCTTCTCCGGGGACAAGATTGAAGGCATACATAGCCTTCGCCTTAGCCTCATTTCCGTAAGGGGCAAGTGAGATGAATCGGGTAACAGGCAACTGGTCGGATTCGGGACCACTGGGCGGGTGGAAAAACGGCTCGCGCTCGTAGAAAAAGTTACCGTATGCTGCTGCGAAGTGATAACGAGGCTTGAGGGCAGCACACAATTCAGCTATCTCGTCGCTGCTTGCGATGGCGGTCTGTTGCTCTAGCGCAGGTGGCTTGCTTGAATTCGACCAGATACCAGAAGGCCAGCACGTCGTCAGTAAGATGTCGGCGGTGTTAGCGCCGCGCAGTATCTTCGCGTCATCGGCCGTATGTAGCGGAAGGTGTTGTTCATTCGACTGCCCACCCACAATAGACTTGTCAAGAGCACCGCCTAGTACCACAATTCGGACCCCGTCTGAAGTTTTGGTAATGCTTCGTTTCCCAAGGAAATGGAGATTCTCGCAGACCTGCAAATGTGGCGAGATTAGATCTAGAAGAGAGATGCATGGTTGGGGAAGCACTTAGACGTACATCTTCGCCTTTTTCAACGCGCTCGACTACTCGGTCAGGCAAGGGAATGGTGCCTATGGTGAAGTAGGTCGAGATTGGTATTTGAATTTCCCCATTGAGAAGCCGCGACAGGGAGTCTTCGTCTTGGTCGAACGTAAAGAGATCTCCAGTAATTATGGCGAAGGCGAAATTCTGCTTCTGATGTAAAGTCGCGAGTTTCTGGAAAGCCGATTCGAACTTGCCATTGACACTGCCGAGGACGAAGCTTATAAATCTTAGTTAATTATTGCTTTCAAAGTAATCAATGAATTGAATTCACTTACATTTTTGCCGCCATGATAAAACTGTAGGAACGCGCTCGGAACGCGCAAGCTTCACGATGGACGTTAAAGAGCTGTCAAGCCCCGAGATTTAATTGGTTGCGAGGGTTCAAGATGACATGGATGGACAAAGCTTTGGACGAGAAGCTTTCTGGGTGCCAAGCATATTTAGCTCGACAATCTTATCGATAAGGTTGTCGATAAGCTTATCGAGCATTCTAGTGCCAAAAAAGTTGCCAGTCGCGATGCTTTTTTTGCGATGCGACTTCTTTTTATTCTTACAGTGGGGCAAGAGGAAACATGTAAAATCCCATTCAACTGCAAGAGCAGCAACCAATCTTCCCCAATCACAATCCAATAGGGGAATCAGCAATCAAGATGCGCTCAACGCAATCGGGACGAATAGTCAAGTCCCGTAAGGGAAATGGGACCCCTCACCAGAAAAATCATAGATGGGAGTCTTTTACGGCCAAGATCTCTAAGCTTCATTCCCTCGATCCTCTACGAAAAGTGCGACGACATGATCTCGAAGTCGAAAACCTCGAAACGACGACCTCATATTTCAAAAATGGCATGGAGAAATGGGCGGATATGAACATATCCAAACAATTCACTCTCTTCCGGAGAGATGTGCGGCCTTACTACGACAGTCTACCTCAGATCCTGCACTTCCAAGACAAGATTATGGAACTGCTGGCCAAATACATTTCTGTACACGAAAAAGAGTCGCTAGAGCCTCTACTAGACCTTCTCACCGCCTTAGCACATGATTTGGGTTCGCGCTTTGAGAAGCATTACCCGACTGCTCTATCCTTGATTACTGGAATTGCAAGTCGACCTCAAGATGCGGCGGTCGTTGAATGGACTTTTGGTTGCTTGGCTTTTCTGTTTAAGTATTTGTCAAAGCTGCTGGTTTCAGACATCCGGCCAACCTTCGATGCTCTGGCACCACTGCTGGGCAAGTCTCGGAATCCTCCGCACATCGCTCGATTCGCTGCTGAAGCACTGAGTTTCCTCGTTAAAAAGGCTGCGGCACCAGCGAATCGAGAAAAGGCTTTGCCCGTGCTAATAGAACATGTCAGAAAAGACCTTGATACTAGTAGAGATAGTCGGCAATTTGGGCTATACTACCATGGACTGATGACTATGTTTGCGGAGGCTATCAAAGGCCAAGGGCATAACTTACACACGAGTGGAACCGAGATTATCAAGTCGTTGATCGCATCTGTTCCAAGTGATGAATGCCTTTCTTCAGATCCTGTAACATGGGTTGACTTAGTTTGCGGTGTACTCGTTAGTACCATTCACCACACGACAGCAGAAACATTCGAGCCTATTCCAGAATTAATTATCGAAACAGCCACGAAGGACGAGGAGTGCTCGAGATATGCGTTGCGTAACTGTCTTTATGTCAGACTTCTAGGAACGATATCTGGAGTCCGGAAAGGTAGCCGGATAATCAACTGGTCGCCGATTCTTAGTTGCCTATTGGAATCTCTAAAGGCTCTCTCCAAAAACCCGACCGTCCTCGGTGACGTTGACTTATCCACCGTCTGGCAACAGTTAATGGTCAATGTAGCTATTGTATGGCAGCAAGCTCCGATGGACTCAGTCATTCCACATATTACCGAGTTTACAGCCGTCATGACACGAGATCCTTTGATGAGATGGTTTATCCCGTTCTGTTCTTATTTTTCGGACCTAGACTCTACCAGATTTCGAAGTCTTTTACTAAAACCATTTCAAAAGTAAGTTATCTTGAGTTGTTGAGTACGCTTAGTTATTAATATCGAGCCTAGGTTTATTGTGACACATTGGTCTGAGGGTTCTAATGAGGATATGCTATGCGTTCTCCTGCCCCGGATGGCAGAATCTCACGCGTTGCCTTCGCCTACGGACGCCGATAACTTTTCGTTGCCACAATCCTGGCAAGATCAGATTGTCACGAAATTCGAGCGCCTCGAAGTTTCGCCCTTTCCAGAACAAGTTACTTCGGGAGGGTATGATAAAGACCCCAAAACGTGGCGCGGCAAATGCTTGCCCAAATATTCGGCTCTTCTACGTGTCTTAGAAGCAGCCGCCGTTCGGCCTTCGACGAACGGACCGATCGCCGAAATATTGCTGAGAAAGCTTAAGCTTGCACTGAAGCCTTCTTTGTCCTTGGCGAGCGAGGAAGCTCACTTCATCGTGAGCCAGGGGTTCTCTTCATACCTACGGATATGCAAGATTACTGGGCAGATCGACAGCTCTCTCGAACCTTTGCTTAAAGCCGCTACCCCTCGATATCGACGACTCACGGGCTTCCTGGAAGCTATGATTGCCTACGAGGACCAGCTTAATCCTAGGAGAAGTCCCCAGAGCGAGAGTAGTTCTAATAGTGAAGGTGATGAGGACCCGTTTATGAAGAGTCTGGTTGATAACTTGTCTAGCTCATCACATCAGCACCGATCTGCGTCTTTGAAATTGCTTAGTCGGCTTGGTGCAGCGCCTGATGAGTTAGACTCCTTAGCCACTATGATCCAAACCGAGGAAATGCCTCTAGAATTACAAAATGCTCGGTTTATTTCTCTCCATATTCGGAAGTTAGCAGCGAATTATCCTCAACTCAGCAAAATTTCATGGCTTCGACGAGCAATACCCGCGTTTCTCTTCGGACAGATGACGGTCCGTTTAACTCCAATTTGGGATTCTGCGGTTGAAGCGCTACAACAAATTAGCCAAGATAAGTCTGGCGAAGATGCCGTATGCGAGCTTGCTTTCAACTGGATTGATACTCCATCCAAGCGATGGGAGGGTCCACCGAAAGGGATTCCAGCTTCTTCGAATGGCGGGCTGACAGATTTTGAATGTTGGAATCTATCGAATTTACGCAGACGGGCAGATGAGGCAGAGCAAGTGCTTAGATGCTCCTCGGAGGTTATGTTAGATATTTTCGAGGGAAGCCAAGGTTTAGTTCCTCTGATCACCTCCAATGCAAGATCCCAAGCCCTCAAGGTCTTCTTGGCCACCCCTGGTATAGCGGAGAGAAGATCTCGCAAGTTGGTTCCTTACCTACTGTCATGGACAAGAGATTCGGACGAGCAGGATGATAATGAAATGGAATCACCTGAGCAGCTTTCTGATGGATCATGGTCTCTTTTCGACAAGAAAGCCCTGCTTGGGGTGTTCGCGCAATTCACAAACCCCAAGGTCTTATATCAGAGCCAGCAAGTTTACGATGCTCTTCTCGGAATGCTTGCCAATGGCGATGTCGAGGTCCAAAAATCTGCTCTTAAGGCAATTCTTACCTGGAAGCAAGAAGGTGTTAAACCTTTTCAAGAAAACTTGGAGTATCTTCTCGACGAAGCCAGATTCAAGAACGAACTTACGGTGTTGTTCCAAGGAGATCAGCAGATCAAGCCGGAGCAACGACCCGAAATAATGCCTGTACTGCTCAGGCTACTTTACGGGAGGTCGATTTCTAAGAAGGGTGCTGCGAGTGGCCGTCATGGTCTTCTTGCTACTAGGCTTGCTGTGCTAAGGCAGCTTACAATTGACGACATGGGAGAGTTCCTCGAAATTGCTCTAGGTGATCTTCGAGGGGTCAGGATAATCGAAAATACCCAATTGCGCGAAGATACGTTCAATCGCGAAGTATTGACCGTCCGAAAGCAAGTCGGATTTTTGAACATGATGGAAGCCATGATTAACGAGATGGGCACAGACGTTCTTTCCTTTGCCGACAAGATCCTTAACGCAGTTCTCTACTGTCTCGTACTTTCTTCAAGGAAGCTAAACCAAACCGATGAGGACGTGGAAGAGGACCAACTTGCGCAAAGTTCCCTCCTTCGAGTCGTCAGGAGCACATCATTGAAATGCATAATTTCACTTCTCCGGAATGCCACCAGCTTTGACTGGACTCCATATAAAGACGTGTTCATCAATGAGGTTGTGAGTCCGCGTCTGGACAAGCTTCCTGTCGAAACAACCCAAGGTGTATCTGGCACCCTTCAATTCATTTCTACGTTATCGCAAATCCCAAAGACTGCTTATTTTCTCTCAATCGATAAACGGATCATTCCACAGTTGATGGGATGTCTAAAATTGGAGAAGACCAAAGACGAGGTCAAAATATTTGCCCTTGGTATTGTGCGGAGCATAGCGAATCTATCTCAGCAGCCGGCCGAACAGTCGGAATTCAACGAGCTGATCCAGGAAGAAATACTAGATCCAAATATCAACTTCATCTTGGAGAGTATAGGTGCTGTGCTGAAATCAAAAGGAGAAGTAGGAAGAGATCTACTCATGGCATGTGTTGAATCTGTAGTAGAGTTGTCTCCGATCATTCAGAAGTCCGTTTACCTTACAGATCTTGTTGACATATCGGTTACCCTTCTCAATCAACCTTCGCGTCGTGTCAATCCCAGGGCTAAGGGGCTTCTCCTTTCTATGCTTGAAAACTTTATCAAGCTTGCGGGAGCTGATCTCTCGGTTGAATTGAAAGATCGGATCTATTCGACATTATCATCACTCTTCGGATTTTTCAAGGACCGTGTCAATCGACAGGCGCTATCAAATGTCCTAGCCGTATTGTACAATGATCCGGTCTCTCTTGAATTATCAACGCTCTGTGCGGATCTCAACTCCTATGATAGTAGCCGCGTCGAGGAACCGAATTATGAGAAACGTCTGCAAGCCTTCAATTCTATCTTACAACCAAGAGACATACCATTCACGCCGCGAGATTGGGAGCCTTTGATATACAATATGACCTTTTACATCAAGCATGATGAAGAGTATGGAATATTGTCTGCGAACTCGGCTGATGGCTTGTGCAAGTTTGTTGAAGCTGCCGCTTGTTCAGAGGGAGAAGAGCGAGCTAAATTTTACGAGATGCTCTCAGATATCTTGATCCCAACCCTATATTCTAATGCGCGAGAGCCGTCGGAGACGGTGAGAAGGGAGGCCGTGAAAGTATTTGGGTCTCTGGTGTCTCGAATGCCATCTTGGCCTCCGGTCGCCGATCTTGTGGCAATCAATCCTCAGCCAAACGAAGACGATCCCGACCCTAGCTTCTTCAGCAATATTCTAAGCCCTGCCACTGCGAGACAGATGCGAGCCCTTCAGCTACTATCAAAGGTCAATTATCATACACCTTTGGGCAGTAAAAACCTAACCCACTTTTTCGTGCCCCTCCTCGAACAATTTATCTTCAACCGAGAGGAGGGTAGTGATGATCATGGCGTAGGTGCTCAAGCAGCATCAACAATTGCTGATATAGCCTCTTCTCTAGAATGGCCTCAATATCGAGCTATACTACGCAGATATATCAGCTACATCGAGTCGAAACCGGAACTGCAAAAGCAGTTGATTAGACTTCTCGGAAAGTTCGTCGACACCCTTGCGGCAGTAGCTTCAAATGAGAATCCGGATGCGATGGATGTAGACTCAACAACTACTACGGGCCCGCCAGAGAAATGTAGGCTAGCAGCAACAATGCCCGCCCATGAGAAGTTGAATGATGATGTCCTGACTAATATCCTACCATCGCTCGTGGAATATCTTCACGAAAAAGATGAAACTACGGTCAGCTCACGTGTTCCTGTCGGTATCATTGTCGTCAAGATTCTGCAGGTGCTTCCAAAAGAAACACTGGACCAGAAACTTCCCGGAGTCCTTACAGATATTTGTCATATCTTACGAAGCAAAGCATGGGAGTCTCGAGAGATGGCACGGAGTACCCTATCAACTATGACATCTCTTTTAGGGGCATCTTATTTTGGATTCGTCCTTAATGAATTGAGAGGGGCTTTAACAAAGGGGTACCAGCTTCACATATTGTCTTATACGATGCATACCATCTTAGTCAACGTCATCCCCCAATTTCAACCCGGAGACCTTGACTACTGTCTCGACAAGATTGTGAGCGTCATTATGGACGATATTTTCGGGGTCGTAGGCCAAGAAAAGGATGCAGAGGAGTACAACAGCCAAACGAAGGAAGTTAAGAGTAGGAAGAGTCAGGACTCAATGGAACTCATTGCTCGAACAGCTTCTGTCAACCATCTTGTTGATCTTGTACGACCTCTGAAGTCACTGCTGCTCGAAAAGCTTGACATCCGCATGGTCCGAAAAATTGATGATTTGCTGTCCAGGATAGCTTCTGGCCTGTTTAGCAACTCTGCGGCCGGGACCCGGGATACCTTGGTGTTTTGCTATGAGGTTATTCAGGAGGTGTACGAGAGCGAGAAGCCCCGATCCGAACCGAAGCTCGACCCAAAACTCAGACGGTACCTCATTCAGAAGGGCGCTAATAAAAGCGGTGATCGCAGTACAACTAGCAAGTACACATACAAACTCGTACGATTTGCCGTCGACGTTCTTCGGTCTGTACTGAAGAAACATGACAACATTCGGAACGCCACCAATATTATTGGGTTCATCCCAATTCTTGGCGATGCTCTAGTCGGAGGCGAGGAAGAAGTCAAGATAGCGACTTTTAAGCTTCTAATCACTCTTGTCAAGGTTCCATTCAAGACTGACGATGCGACGAAACTCTACAAGGTGGCATCCAAGGAAGCTTCGAAATGCATCTCGACGTCTACGTCCACCGAAACAGATCTTGCACAGAGCGCTCTTAAGCTTATGTCTGTCATCATTAGAGACCGCCGCGACGTTGTGGTGAAAGATGCAGCAGTTGATATGCTACTGAACAAGGTTAAGGACGACCTAACGGAGCCTCTCTATCGCCACGTCACCTTCAACTTCTTGCGATCAATTCTTGACCGAAAAGTTGAAACCGCTACGGTATATGATATTCTAGACTACGTCGGAACTGTTATGATCACCAATGATGATAAAGACACTCGAGATTTGGCCCGAGGTGCTTTCTTCCAATTCCTTCGCGACTATCCTCAAAAGAAGAATAGGTGGGCCAAACAGCTTAGCTTCGTCGTGGCAAACTTGAAATACGAAAGGGAAGGCGGTCGTCTTTCGGTCATGGAGATTGTACATCTTTTACTGATGAAATCGGCCGATGACTTTGTTCAAGAAGTCGCTGCAACCTGTTTCATTCCTTTAGTCTTCGTCTTAGTCAATGATGATAGTGAGAAGTGTCGACTGGCTGCTGGCGAATTAATCAAGGAAATCTTCCGAAAAGCAGACAAGGAACAAACATCGAAGTTTTTGACGCTTATGCGTTCCTGGGCGGAGCAGGATGACAATCCTTCGGTGTTACAACTGGCATTCCAAGCATTCTCACTCTACTTCGAAGCCAGGGAACCTGCCTCAAAAGATCGCAAAGATGCAGGTCTCTTACTCGAAGCGGCTACTAACGTGCTAAACAATTACTCTAATTTTTCAAAGGATTCGGAGTTGATTGACACAGTTATGCGCATGGTACCAATTCTCATAGAGAAGCACCCATCAGCAGCATTGGCACATGACGGATTATGGCAATCGATTTCGGTTCCTCTTTCGCATCCAGATCCCACAGTCAAGCTGTCAAGTGTGCGCTTGCTGAAGATTTATTTAGCTGATTTCTACGAGAATAATAAGGATACCAATGATGCACGGACTCTTGTTGGATCACACGGCCTTCAATTGCAATCACAAATGGTTGGGCATTTAACCCTTTATGCAGTGGGTGTTCTTAGCCCTGCAACTGTAAGGAGGTGGAAGAGAAGAATGCAAAAGAAAAATAGTGCTGCTTCCAGTACGAATGACGATAGAGCATTCTCTGTTGAAAGTACAGCGGAGCTTGACGAGACCCTCGCTGCTGAAGTTGGTCGAGTTATCCTGACGCTAAGCAAATTCATGGATATTGGTTCGCCGGATCCTGAATCCAGTGATAGCGACGCAGAAGACTCTGATGATGAGGAGGAATGGGGTGGTCTTGATACGGAAGAAGAAATCAGCCAGAAGGCTACTCTCCACACGCTATTTGTTTGGCTCTCTGAAATTCTCGTTGAAGAGACGCGGCCTAATGCCCGTGCGCTCATACCCAAAGTGGCGGCATTAGACATCCTATATATCCTCATCTCAACCTTACCCGAAGCGTCTCTAAGACCTTCGCTCAACATCCTCCTCACGCCCCTCCACCACCGCCTAGACCCTTCGGTCCCGACGCCGTATTCCATAGACGAGGTGTTCAAGGCGCGGTACGAGGGCCTCAAGACGAAGGCCGGCGAAGCCATGGACGTCCTGCAGAAGAAGTTCGGCACCACGGTGTACACGCAAGAATTGCTGGCCGTGCGGGAGCGCGCTAGAAGGCGCCGCGAGGGCAGGTCCAAGAAGAGGAAGATCGAGGCCGTTACGCAGCCGGAGAAGTGGGGCAAGTGGAAGAAGGGGAAGCTGGAGAAGAAGGTTAAACGCAGGAAGGAGAAGGGGCTGCAGAATCGGAATCGGAGGAGGGAGTATTAGAGCATGAAGCCGATTTCTGAGGGGGTTTGGAGTAGTGGAATCTAGAATGGGAAAATGGAATAATTTGGGAGCATCGCGTTGATGCGTAGATATGAAATGATAGTTGATTATATCCAAATATGCTTGACGATTGCTCATTTGACTATGAGTTTATGTTTGTTGCTTGAGAATTTTGAAGAATTCGATGACTTTTTTTACTGCTACTTAAGAGCTAGGCCGTTGCGATGATATTCTTGAGCGTCATAAGCGCAAGAGGAGTTTTACGTGAGACGTAACATATGAGGGTACTAGCATCTTCACAACTTTAGAGCGGGACAAATACATATTTAACTGCTTTGAATTGGGTATTATAGCCTTACACTATATAACAGACAGGCGTTGTCCGAGTACCTATATATGTGCGTATTAACTAAAGTTGGGGCTTTGAGCCCCTTTTCTGCTGGGAGATGCTATTGGTACAGGCATTGGCTCGGTTTTTGAGCGCTCCAGCGCACTCCGTACGGCCATAGCCTCATAAAAGTAGGTTTTCTGCTCGCCTTTCCGATATACCGATGAGTACGAAGGAGTCCGTGGTTTGGGCCAGCTTCGCGCGGTCGTCGGATATACCGTGCGATCGGATATGTCGGCTACATCTGGTGGCAGTTTCCACTGGAACGGTATATCCAATTCGAGCCAGTCTGCGTCTTTCTCCTGATGTGCGTCTTGTTCTTCTATCTGTCCCGTCCAAGGCGTCGGTCGTCTCCGTTGGTACAGAGGACCGGGCCCTGTCCGGATATACTGCGGCCGGCCATCTACGGTAGGGAAGTTGTAAAAACGGACGCCCTCGTATCGGTCTTGGACAAATATACGGCGGACGAGCGGCCTCGCATAGTTGCGGGCCCTGGGGTACTCCTGCGCGCTTATATGATAGCGAACGCCGGTGAATTCCTTCGAGATCGGCAGTTTTCGCCTCCATGGAACGGTCTTGGAGGAGGGACGATCATCGAAGGAAATCTCGCCCTGGGTCTGCTCTACTGTCTCTCCCGAGGTACGTTGGTCTTGGGATCCCGCGTTAGCA
The DNA here is from genome assembly GCF_022578515.1 of Annulohypoxylon truncatum. Lineage (NCBI taxonomy): Eukaryota > Fungi > Ascomycota > Sordariomycetes > Xylariales > Hypoxylaceae > Annulohypoxylon > Annulohypoxylon truncatum. The sequence continues at coordinate 89,353 of NW_025953848.1, forward strand.
TTGGTGCCCTTCCGTTCGGCGATCAATTTATTCACCTTTTGTAACATCTCTTCCTTCGGGACCTGAGACAGAACACTGCGGCGTTCGGCTATGGCCTTGCGAAGCAATTTTTGTAAGTGACGGGTCCTGGGACCGGTCATGAACGAATTTGACAGTTGATAGATGTTGTCATCTGCCAACGAAGCTCCAAAGGAGTCGTGAGCACTAGCCGTCGAAAGTTGACGCCTTGTTGATGGCGCTGGGTTTGTGTGTTGAGAGTTGCCTATTGATGGGCGAGCGCCGCCATCTCCTAACGGTGCCGAGGCTGTGGGTTTTGGTTCTGTTGCTTGTGATGACGGATCCCGTGTTTCCCGTGACCTTGCCGCTTCCTCTTCCTCTGAAACGTCCTTGTCTAAGTGGTCTTGTGCTTCGGCCGACTCAGGCCGAGTGTCCTCGGCATCGAAGTCCTTATCCTCCCAGAATTCAACATCTCCAGTCTCGCCAAGGTGACCTCGTCTTACTAGCTGTCCTTTCTCTCGCATGAGATCTTCGACGGTGATGTCGCGGTCGCCGAAGATATTCAGGTGGTCGCTGATGATATGACGATTTCGGCATTCCGGGCAGGTGATGAGCACAGAGCCATAATGATACCCCGTCTTCGACACCTCGTGCGTGGAGCGTGAGTTGCAGGGTACGCAGGTAAATGTTAATTGATAATGATACTCGGCGAGCCTCCGCGCTCGTTGTTGCTCAGATGGAGTTTTTGGATGGCCGGGAGGTTTGGGGATGGTGTGGGCAAACCGACGGGCGGCTGGCTGTAGAGTTCGAGGAAGAAGAGGATAGGGGTGGAGAATGGAAGGAGGTATTATTTTCGAACGGCGGAGGATTGGATTGATTAAGAGGCCGGCGACTGGTTTTGAGGCCATATTCTGCGCACTCGATTCTGCATTGAAGAGTTTGAGGAAGAATTAATTTTGCCGCTACGTAATTGAGCTTCTAGAAGTTTTTCAGGCATTGGTAGAAAATGGTGGAGTTGGCGCCTTACCAAAAGGGGTTAGTCCATTGGGTACCATCAGGTGCGTATGCTCATATTATGTAATGCCAGGCTGCCCTTGATTGGAGGGGCAATTTTTATCCCACCTTCCTAGTGCGCAAGCTAAGGACTTCCACCAACTTTAATCCACTTCACACCTTCTAGACGGAAGCTTGTCTTATGACGAACTCGGAGCAACAACGCCCACGATTTCCCTAGGTAATATATCGACATATCCATAACGACTTCCTAGGTTGGCGACAACGACGATAACTCCTGTTTCTTCTTTTGAGTTTTGGATATCTTAATTTTGACAAACATGTCTAGTTAACAGCGTCGTTTCCATCTCAAGCATTAGAGTATCCCTTCCGCTTTGTGCTAAGCATGCATGAACTCTGCATATGATTCCTCTGGACTCCAGGCTATCGGTTTCACGGTTCAGCCTTGAGATCTACACGTTTGATCTAAGCCTACAAACACGTGGTTGCATCAAATACCAAACATCATCAACAACTCGAGGGTCGAGAGTATGCCAAAATGATCAGTCGAGGAGGAGGTTCCATCATGCGAGGAGGTCGCATTCGGCCTCCTCGACGGGTAAGTAATGTCACCTATCATATGTCCCGTCCATCTATCCAAGCTACTCTTCTCATGATGCCGTTCTGAGAGCGTGATACAAGCTTCTAGCCATCTGTATGAGGTTTTGCGGTCTCCTCGGTCCGCGCAGTCGCATCATCGGTCTGTGGTGTCTCTTGACTCTCGCAAAGTGTTAATTTTCTAATCGGTCGCATCATCTGTCCTCGATTTCCCATAAATACTCTATTGTCTACTATTCCACGCTATCCTATCGTTTACATATATCCAAATGGCTTACTGACAACTATCGAATAGGCTGTAACCTCCTCTGGTCCGCTCGACGAATTCGAACAGTGTTGGGAGAAGCTTCAGGAAGCATTCCATGACATACACACTCGCAACGCCGGAAAGCTTTCCTTTGAGCAGCTTTACCGATATTCGTATAAGATCGTACTTAAGAAGTCAGGCGCGAAGTTGTATGAGCGAGTGAAGAAATTCGAGGAGCAATGGTTCGCCGACGAAATCATACCACCTATCCGAGCTCTTATAACGACGAATTTGGTCAGCATCACACTTGATGAGGCCCGCGGAACAAGCGCAGTTGAGCGGCGTGCTATGGGCGAGAAATTTCTTAAAGGTGTTAGGACATCATGGGAAAACCATAACATGTCGATGAACATGATTGCCGACATTCTGATGTATCTCGAACGAGGATACGACCGCGATCATAATCATCCTCTCATTTACGCGACGACTATTGGTCTGTTCCGTGACCACATCCTGAGATCAGACCTGAAGGAGAACGGATCCAACTGTCAAGTTTTTGACATCCTCAATGCTACTATCATTGACCATATCAATATGGAGAGAGAAGGAGATGTCATCGACAAGGCTTTATTACGCAGCTGTACTTCTATGCTGGAGGATCTTTTTGAGACAGACGAAGAGAATTCGCAGGAGCAACTATATCTAACTACGTTTGAGCCTATCTACCTCCAAAGTAGCAGCGTCTTCTACAAAGCCGAGTGCGATAAACTGATCCGTGAGGCTGACGCCAGCGCGTGGCTCCGATATACCCAGAGACGACTTGCGGAAGAGGCGGAGCGATGTCAGACGACAATTTCCCAGTTGACACTCCAGAAGATCAACAACGTAGTCGAGCAAGAACTCATTGTGAAGCACATCGAGGATTTCCTCAACCTCGAAGGTAGCGGTATTAAGGCTATGATTGATAACGATCGAATCGAGGATCTCACTATCCTTTACCAGCTCATAGCTCGCGTTGATCCTAAGAAGGTCGTGCTACGTAAAGCTCTCGCGACTCGGGTTGTCGATCTTGGCATGGAAATTGAGCAAGTACTCAAAAGCACTGATTTCAGCATATCACAACAGGCTGATGGGGAAGAGCCTCCTGATGGAGCGGAGAAATCCAAGCCAAAGACTTTGAACGCTGCGGCCCAGCAGACAGCGGCGGCAGTCAAGTGGGTTGATGATGTGTTGAGTCTCAAGGACAAGTTTGACAGACTATGGACCGCCTGCTTTGAAGAGGATCTGATTTTGCAGACGGCATTAACGAAGAGTTTCTCGGATTTCATCAATTCCTATGATCGCAGCTCAGAATACGTTTCACTCTTCATCGACGACAACCTAAAACGAGGTATCAAGGGTAAGACGGAAGCAGAGGTCGATATCGTGCTTGACAAGGCGATAACTCTCCTCCGATATCTTGGCGAGAAGGATAAATTCGAGCAGTACTATCAGAAGCATCTCGCTCGCCGCTTATTACATTCCAAGTCAGAGAGCCAAGAAGTGGAGCAAGAGATGATATCACGCATGAAGCGCGAGTTAGGCAATTCTTTCACACACAAGTTCGAGGGCATGTTCAGAGATATGCGGACGTCCAAGGAGACAACAGAACAGTATCGGGATCACATCCGTGGCCTTGGTGATGCAGACGAGAAACGAATTGAACTCAGCATCAGTGTTCTTGCTGGCAACAACTGGCCCAAGGAAGTCATGGGTCGTACAGGTCTCGCTGATGGACCAAGAGCGAAAGCCATATATCCACGTGAGATTCAAGGGCTTCAGGATAGTTTCTTCAAGTTCTACAGTATCAATCGCAATGGCCGTATACTCACTTGGCTTGGAAGTGCTGGCAGTGCTGATATCAAGTGCCTGTTCCCCAAGGTCCCCGGCAAGACCTCCGGCCCTCTCAGCAGAGAACGCCGCTACGAAATCAATGTGGCTACTTATGGAATGATTGTCCTGATGCTATTCAATGATATTGCTGAGGGCGAATGGCTGTCTTTCGAAGAGATTGAGCAGAAAACCAACATTCCACAGCTCGATTTGGTCAATGTGTTGACATCACTCTCGGTGATTAAGCAGTACCGCGTCCTTTTGAAGGAGTCACAGACGAAAGCAGCCGCCAAACCAGGAGATAGATTCACATTTAATCGCGAATTTGTGAGCAAGGCTATTAAGATTAAAGTCCCTTCGATCAATGCCAGCAATAGAGTCGAGAACGAGGAGGAACGCCAGGAGACCGACAAGAAGAATGAAGAGACGAGAATGTACATTACGGATGCCGCTATCGTCCGCATTATGAAGTAAGTCTCAATCTGATCACTCATTATATAGAAAATCACTAACATATACACTAGGCAACGCAAGGAACTCGGTCATTCCCAACTCATTACGGAAGTTATACAAGTCTTGACAAATCGGTTTAAACCCGACGTGTCACTTATAAAACGTCGAATCGAAGCTTTGATAGGCCGCGATTACCTTGAGCGATCAGAGCTAGCGGATGGCTCACCGGCCTATCAATATGTCGCCTGATATCCCGATCTCCTCATCTTATAAGGTTCGACCTTACAGGTTCAGCAAATAGTAACCTTGTCCAGGTGACATGAGTTCACTAGTTAAGGGAGGAAGTTGGTGCGACGGGCTTATGCTTCGGGCTTCTAGCCCGTGGTTACGCCTAAATCACCATCCGCAATTCTAAATACGGGATACTTGTTCCGTATATATTAAGGCGACATTATGGTAGTTGCCACGGATAGATAGTTTCCCCCAAGGTTTGGATTAGGGCAAACCCCTTTTCCAAGTGAGGGATAATATATTGTGCTAATGGGAAACGTGTTTCATCTCAATGCATAGCAGTGGCGAAACGGTGGGATGAGGCTATAGTCCGTTTACAATGGCTGAGGGGATGGATTGTAAATGCATAGTAGCTAAGCAATTGCCATGAATGAATGGAAAAGCTGATTCTAACCCCTCTTCTCTACCCAGGTATCTTTTTATGGCACATAAGTATTGGATCATAACCAATGTGCTATTGGACAATCTGGCTAACTCCGTAGACCCAATAATTCGAGTCTTTGCTTGTAAAATCCAGCTGAATGAGCACGACTTCCAGATACAACTACATCATTGCTACTATCGGCTCAAACAATGTCCTTGTTTATACGATCAACTGCCTTTGTCTCAGCTCGCGAGCGACCATGGGCATTCGCGTTAGCTGAAACAGAAAGACGAAATTTTGCACAAAGGCCTCGAAAACAATACCCATTGATACTGACCAAAGCATCCAATGATCGCCAAGCACTTTGACAGATGAGCAAAGCCCATAGCAAGGGATATATCTAAACAGGGGACCTAGTCCCTCATAACTATGTGCATAGGTCGTATGATCATTACGGTTTGTGGACAGAATTTGCTCCTGTTCATGAACGTGCTCTTTGGTGGGATTCAAACAAGAAACTCTCATTCCCACCCCCCTATCCATAAAAGCGGCTGGCTTTCCCCCTAACTAGCTGGTCTCTAACGTTTTAGAGCATTGGTCACAGACAATTCTCATTACTTGTTTTCGTTACCTGTTACGTTTGTTTTTGAATCATTACCTACATATTTACCTACCTCCTATCAGTTATCCCAAGATGAGCGGAAGACGAGGCAGCGAATCTTGGCTCGATGCTCTAGGGGGGCTTGAGGACTATCGCAGCAACGCCGGCAACGTCCGGTCGAATGCTTCTAAGGACGACCATCCGGTTAATAGCAGTAAGTCGAACCGCAACCGCTCTAAAGCAGCTATTCCTGCTGACCCGCCAAAGCAAAGGCGTAGTATAAGATCGGCTTCTAGTCACAGGGCCGAGTCTAATGCTGTTGCTACCGGCATGAAGGCTCCTACAATCTCAAGCTCAACACGCAAGCGTATTGAGTCTCAGGAGGAAGCACGAGCTCGTGTGATCAATCGCGCTCGCGCCTACGAGGCTCTGTGCGAAGCAGAGGCGGAGGAACAAGTCCCCGAAGAACCGCCAACACCACCCAGTAAGGATTATAGTCCATCGCAATTGCATCCGACTTCTATGCAACCCGGTTGGACCGCCCATGGCCCCGCTCCTTTAAGGGTGGTTCACGAGAACACTAAAGTAGTAATATCCGACACACGCACGAGCGATGCCTTTTGGAAGCCCCAGAAGCCGGTCTACGCCCAAGGAGCTCCTGGTAAAGAGGCCGCAAATGGAGGCAGCAAGGAGATTACAACGCAGATTTCGCAATATGTGCCGTATAGACCGCCGCCGCCAGTACCGCCGAAGGATAAGCCGCAACAGCTGAAGCCGAAGCCGGGTGCTGGGGGCGGTGTAAAGCGTAGGCCTGTACCGTTGAACCTCCACGGAGTTGTGCCACAGAATGGAAGTAACGGGGAGGCTAGTCGTAGCATCGCGTCCTCGGCGCAACCGAAAACCACGAATCCAAGCCCGCGAAGCGGTGTCCAGCCTTGGGATATCAGCAAACCGTATGAAGTCAAGCGCACCCCCAACAGCCACGCCAACACCCCTCCAAGCGTCGGAAAACGCGTTTACAAAGCCTACACACCCTCCGCCACCCCCTCCCCTTCCCTCTCCACATTCCCATCTCAAGTCCGGCGTATGCTCACCCCGCCCACATCCCCTTCAGCCGCATCCCGCACCCCTGTCTCTCCTTCCTACGCCCCCGTCTCTCCCTCTTACACCACAACTCCGATCACACCTTCTCCGTTCCCCGCCTCGCCCCGCTCCTCCTCCTCCAATATATCCCGCTCCCGCAGCCCCGCCCGCGGGTCCTGGACCGCGGACCGTCCGCGCCAACAACCCCAGCGCTCCTCGTTCGTGGACCGCGCTAGAGATAGGATGCGCGCGAGCTGGCACTTGAATTTGCAGAAGGCGGGTGTTCGGCCTCTGAGTAGCTTCGAGGTCCGCGATGTGAGGAAGGGGTATGTTAAGGATGTGGCGACGGAGTGGATGGGGAGTTCGATGGCGCTTGGGGACTGTGTGGGTGTAGAGATGGAGGGGAGGGGAAGAGGAGGGGGTGAGTGTTGGGCTGGGGGGTTCGATGGCTTGGAGGAGAGGGCGAGGAGGCATCTGGTTAGGGAGAGTCGGCGGGAGGGGAAGGAGGAGCAACAGATGCAGCGCGGCAGGTCGTTTAAGGAGAGGGCTAGAGGGCTTTCGTTTGATGCGCATGCTACCGGTCTCTCACGGAAAGACTCCTTATTCTTGGGTACTGTGAATCGGCCGACTTCAGAAACGTTCTTCGCGTCGGACTGGTCGCAGCAACAGGTCATTAACCAGGCTAAGGAGATGGTAGCCGAGTTGCCCGGTTCATCATCTTTTCATCGCGGTCCGTTTGGGAAGAAGGATGGTGGTGAAGTTGCGCCGAAGCAGCGAAAGGCTGCCTCGTCGTCTCGGGGTGTAACGACATCTGCGAATGATCGCGGACTATTGCCGAGTCAGACTCGAGGGAGATCTCGGATACCTGTTCCTGTTAGGCCGAAATTGTCGCGGCGGCACGCGCTGTCGGGGAAGGGTAGTAGACGTTTGAAGTGAGTTGACCTGGGAATGATGATGATCCATTGGTGACTAGCTAATGGATAAGTATGTATAAGTTAGATGTAATCCTAGCGGATATAGTCAGGCTACTGACATACGTATATAGTAGTAATTTGAATATTGTATTATTTCAAGCATACCCAACCACCCATACTTTTGGCGTTGCTGTTTTCCGTTCTTATTGTTGATCGGTATAAATATCAAATTTTGAAACCTCTCTTCCCTTCACCGCGGGTCTATTTAGATAGAAATATAGAAATCGCTGGCATCGCGAGCTAGACTCGGCCGAAGATGATTCCGCAATGTCACATTCTTAATATTGCTTGAATGCCTTCTTGACGTATTCCTTTATCATCTTCCGTATGCTTACAACTGTGTTAGGCATAGCCACATCTGCAAAGCTGTACGAATGGGCCGCGGAAGTATCGTCAACACCGCGGCTTCTACGCTGATCTGGAGGCAACGCGTGTTTAACAGTAATCGGGATTTGCTCCAAGATTTGGGAGCTCTCTGAAGGATTGTACTTTATAAGTAAACAAACAACCTTAACCATGAATTCAGCGTTCAATTTCCAGGAAGGCACGTCATTTAGTCGACTGAAAAATCCTTCGCTTGGACTGACAAGCCGAACTTTGCCCACAGTTTGTCGCAAAGGATAAGTAATGTTACGGTTTAGACGCAAAGCCGCACCAGCGTTGAGGAAATCGCTTAGCAAGGTGAGATACATTCCTTCGCGAGCTGGATCATTACATATCTCGAAAGCCAAATTCAGATATGCCCCAAACGCAGGCCAGCCTCCTGTCTGAGTACGCCATACAATAGCCATGGGGTCAGCACCAAGACGCAACATATTAGATAAGATGTGGTTTTCGCACAAATACCAAAATCGCGTCTTAGCTATAGTAGTAGTAGCCCTTCCACGTTTCCACGGCGTCAAGTATCCAAACAATAAGGTCCAGATTGTATGAGGCTGCGGTACTACGTCAACTTCTAGACATGCATTAAGGTCTAGATCTTGAGTCTCGAGAGCCAACTGTAGCATTTCAACGCCACGCTTGCGCCATGGCACTTTGAGGTATACATCTCTGGGACCGTGAGGGGAGAGCATGTGAAGAACCGAAAGTCCTACTTTGCTCAAGTATCGTTTGTCGGATGGCAACTTCCAGGCAAGGAATCTCGTCATCTCTCGCTGGATAATCCGTTCTCGAACGAAGGATTTTTCACTAAATGTAGGCTGTACGGCAAAACCCTTTTTGTCGCATTTCGCCACTACAGCGCGATCTAATTCATCGAGTGTACTGTATGCAAGGCTGATGCTAGGCTGATGTTGTTCTATTTCCTCCACGCACAATAACGCGTTATTTGTTAAAGTGTCCAGATAGGGGTCAATGTCGTTGCGTGCCATTGACCCCTTGAAATAGAATCGCTTCACCATGCCGGTATATACTCTTAGAAGAGATATAGGAATCCTGAAGCTGGATGGAGACCTTTCCTTCAGGAAGTCATGCATATCTCGGGTCTTTAAGAAGTCCGTGACTGTTCTGTGCAGGAATGTGACTTTCCCGGAGTGCTCGTTCATTTCCAAGAGGCCTCTGGTCGAATTATTGAGCAGGCACCTCATATCTTCTTTCAAGATCTTTTCTTCTTCTTCGGTATAGGCATGTGTTGGAAGACTGAAAACATAGTTTTCATCGTCAAATTCCTTCATTAGAAAGTCATATGCCATGACATGCAAGGGCTCTCCCGCCGCAATGGCCATTTGAAGCATGGCAGACATCTTGTTCCTGTAGAAGTATTGGACCGACTCTAGGATCTGTCGGAAGTAAACTTCGAGTTCGACCGGAAAACTCTCGAAGCGACGCTTGATATCAGACACCGTGTCATGGTTAGTCAGTCCTTCTAGGATAAATTTGACGACAAGATAGACCCAAAGAAAGACTCCTGAAGCGCGCTCCTGAATTTCCTCAATTAACCAATTCCCCTGTGACGAGCTTTTAGCGAATATGTGCCATCTAGGATGATTCATCAGTTCGCATCGAATATATTTCAGAATGTCACGTTTTGTGAGGTCCTGCATGTAGAGCTTGCGTTCAAGGTCGTGGCCATAGGCGTCTTCAAACATGATCCACGGTCTGCTAGAAACACAAATTTTGATATTGGGTGACTTGGACAGCTCAGTAAGAACCTGACATAACTCGACAAGCCGGCTAGTGTCAGTGCCGTACTCATCAAGGCCATCGATGAAGAAACAGAAGCGCACTTGGGCCGCATCCTGATCTGCTATCTTCCTGATGATGGCATGGAGATCGGCATTGGTCCAAGGAAGGAAGCCGTTCTCGGAATCCTCACCCGTCTCTGGTCGCCTATTGCCACATAGTGGTGTGATGAGATCGGGCCATTGAAGAAAGATGTCATATAGCAATGTTCGAAGAAATCCATTCTCTGATTTCTGCAAAGCCGTTCCAGCGCTCCAGAAATAATGACTCGCGATTACGAGCGGATTATGCGCTGACCATTCCGTCAGGAGCACACGGGTTCTTGGATCATCTGCAATGAATTTCATGAAAGTTGACTTTCCAGATCCTGGTTTGCCTGAATACTGTACCATTAGAGGCGAGAGGTTCTACACATCGATTATATTATCAAGAAAACACTAACCTGACACCCAGAACAACCCATCATCACTCTTAAACCAATCGGCAATGCGTCCTGTTTCCACTTGCTCACGCTCACTAGGATTATATACCCATTCAAAGGTTTTTTTATAGGCTCGTGGTATATTAGCATGTCTTTCAGACCTAGATTTGAACGTTAAACTCCGCAATATTGCTTGCTCTTCGGCAACAATGTCTTGGGATTTGGATATTTCGGATATCCGCTGCTCAATCCCTTTTATTTCTCCTGTTGCTGATGACATGGGTGGGTTTCGTGTCCTGATTTCTTGAACATGGCGCTCCAAGTCATGCAATTCGTGCGTTATTTGACTGATTTTGTACGACTGGTTTGACTGCATCTCTTTGCTTTTAGTAAGTAGTGTTTCTAGACGGACCGAACAAATCTGCTGAGCATGGCTAGTTCCCGGTCAGCATGAACCGAATGATGATCGTATCCTTGAGCTAATCACTTACCTTGAAATAGTACAGATCAATAGTGTCATAGATGTCTGGGCCCTATTGATCCTTTTCTCTAAGTCCTCTATCTCATTTTTTTTCATCATCATTCTCAATGCGACAAGAAAACTCCCGGCCCATCCACCCTTTGATTTGAGCTTACTGAAAACTTTCAAAAGCTTTTCACAGTCGGATTGACATAGAATTGACAATTGGCGGAAAGATAAACCATACTGTTCAGTAAGCCCGTCAGTCGGGATAGCGGCACCAACTTGTCCATTGATGTAAGTCCCTGCTGAATTATGACCGGAAGTGAGCTTGTCTTGGAACTTAAGCAGCGCATCGTATAGAGATTCCAAGGTGAGAACGTTGGCTGAACTACCCGAAGTTGATTGACGAATCTCCACTGCACCGCTTATCAAACTGCTTGTGAACTGAACAAACTGGATGATAGTTGCAGCCAGGCTAAGAGCTGCCAGCGCCTCCATCATGGAGTGTAGAGACCCTAAAAGATTTTTTTTCCTTTTTTTCCAATTTCACGATTGTTGATCGAATTTTGGATTCAAGTACATACCGCAGAATCGAACAGATAACCTAGACAGTGTAGGGTGGTGTTATCAGGTAAGTTTATTAATCTTTGGGCACCTCGATGCCTAGCTGTCCAACGTATCAACTGCTCGCTTCACATGCACAGCCTGCGTTAAGAATGATGGAGGATGCATTGCTTGCAAGCCAATGAAACCACCATGTAGGGGACTTAAAGGCCTGATCTTCAATACAGCCTTCACATAGCCAACTTCCAGTTGGGGCTGTCGGACATTTGAGTATAAACTGACCTCGTGGCTCAGACCGTCATGTCAAGTAACCTTCCTGCCACACTATTTGCGGCTTATCCTTTCAATTGGCGGTGGTCGCTAGTCGGCGATTGAAAGGCAGACTGCATCTTCATACTGCCCTGCCCGTCCAGAATGCCTTGAGAGCCTCAATGCAGTCTCCTAGGTTAGAAGAGATAGATTTTATATTGAGCCTTGCCATTTCAATATGTACATAAGTACCTGTAATTGCATTGTATTCAATTCAGCCGCATGGACGGCGGACGATAGTACCGAATCCGCCAACCCGCCAATTCATTTTATATATTACGATATATATTGTATAAATGTATAGTAAGCTTTAATTATTAATATTATATTTTATTATTTATAAAAGTTATAATATTAAAAAGCGTTATAAATTATAAAAAGTTATAATATTTTTTAATTTATATTATTTATAACGTATTAAATTTAAAATTATTTTATTTAAATTTAAATATTTTATATTTAAATTATTTTAAAATAATTTTTAAAATTAATTAATAATTATTTTAATAT
>NW_025953849.1:0-89688 GCF_022578515.1 Annulohypoxylon truncatum
TATATATATTAATATATTTTATAATTTTTATTTTAATTTTAAAAAATATTAATTAATTTTTAAATTAATAATATATTTAATTTTATAAAAGTTATATATTATATATATATTATTATAAAATATATTTTAAATAAATATATTTATTATTTATAATATTATATAAGGTTTATAAATTAATAATATAAAGTATTTTATTTATTATTTATAATATTTTAATTAAACTTTTTATATTTATTATTAAATATATTATATTAAAATGAATATTAATAAACGTTATTAATATTAGTTTTAATAAAATTATTTTCATTAATGAGATTTAAAATTAAAGTAAATAAGTTTAATATTAAAGATGATTTATTTAAAGAATATAAATTTTTATTACGAAAAAATAAAAAATTATAATACGTATTTATTAAAACGTTTAAAAGTATTTTAACGATTATAAATAATTACATGTAAAGTTATTTAAAGTTTTATTAATATCGTTATAATTATTATTATTATTATAATTATAAAAATTAAAAATATTATTATTTATTATAAAATTAAAGGAATTTATTAAAAATATATTGAAATTATTTTTTTTGTTAATAATATAAGCGTGTTTTTTTTTTATTATTTAAGTTATTTAAGAAACGGCGTGTTTCCTTTTTATTATTTAAATTATTTAAGAAATAATAATATTTAAATCTTAAAATTTAAATATATTTTTCGTTTTTATATTAATAATATTATTATATATATTATTATTATTATTAATTTATTATGTAAGGTAAAGTTTATATTTAATTTTTATATTATTAAAGAATTATATAATTATAATTAAATAAATAAATTAAATAAAACGTGTGAAAAATTTATAAAGAATTTTATTAAATAAATATAATAATTATTAATGTTAATATATTAAAAATATTAATTAATTTAGTTGGGAATTTTAATTAACATAAGTGTATAAATAATTAATTAATAAATATTACGAAAGTTAGTAATAAATATTAAGAAAAAAATAAAGTAATTCCGATTAAAAAATTAATAAACATTTATTTAAAAAAAAATTAAATTATAATAAACATTTAAACCTTGGTTTTATTTAAGTGTAAAAAAGTTAAGTTAATTTTATATATAATTTTTAATAAATTAATTAATTTTATATTAAAAAATAATATAAGTTAAATTAAAATTAATTAAAGTTTTAATGATTTAATATAATTTATTATAATAATTAAAAGCTTAGGGTAAGTTTTAGTAATTTAATGGAAATAAGAAAATCGGTTTAACGTTATAGTTATTATTATTATTATTATTTTATTTTACTTTATTAATTTTAGCGTTATTGGAACGGTTAAATTTAAGTTTATTATTTTAGTTAAGTTTTTATTATTTAAATAATGGAAGTAATAATAATTAATAAAAACGAAGTTATTAAAAAGAATGGTAATAAGTTAAATATTATTAATTTTTTTTTTTATTTATATTTTAATTATTATTTTTTATAATGTAATAAATATTAATATAATATAAAATAATAAATTTTATTATTATTTAAATAAATTATATTTATTATTAAATTAATTAAATTAATTTTTTTATATTACGGATTATATATAAAAATATAATTAAAAAATTAATACGTAGTTTTATTTTTAAAAAGTTTAATATATAAATTTTTTATAATAATAAAATTTAAAAAGTTATTAACGTTTTTTAAAATAAATAATTTATAAATGAAATTTTAAAAATGTATTTATTTAAGTAAAAATAAATAAAATCTTTTTATAAAAAAAATAAATTATAGTTAATTATAAATTATATTAATATAAGTAATATTAAATTTATTATATGTGGTTAATATATCGAAGATCCGGATTTAAACGGTATATTATTTATTATATAAATTTATATATAAACTTAAATATAATTTTTATTAAAGTTTTAAAAATTTAATATTTAATATAATTATTTTTCGATTAAATTGTTTTTAATTTAAATGAAATTTATATTTTAAATAAATTAAGTAAAAGTTTTATTTAAATATTTAATTATATATTTTATATATATAATTTAAAAGAATTAATTTAATTTAAAATTAAAATTAATATTAAAATAATGGTTTTAAAAATTTTAATAAAATTATTATAATTAAAATAAAAGTTTAAGTTTAATTATAAATAATTTAATTAAATTAAAGTTTTTTAAGGTGTAATTTCACTTATTTAATTAAGCCTTAAATATAATTTTAAATGATATATTTTATAAAACTTTTAAAACTATATTAATTAAAAAAAAATTAATTAAAGTTAAGTAACTTTTAAAGTAAGCGATAAAAAAATTAAAGCTTTAAAAATATTTAAATTTATATTTAAATTTATATAATATTATATATATTATTCGAACCGTAGTTTTCGGTTATAATTAAATATAATAAATTTAATATAAGTTATATAATAAATTTAACGTTATTTTAAGTTTAATATTAATAATTAAAAAATTTTTTATTATTAAAATTATAAAATTATAAAAAATTAAAACATAATAATAATATTAAATTTATATTTTTATAAAAACATTTAATTATATTTTATGTATTAATATATATTAATAATAATAAAAGCGAGTTTATACGGTTATAATTTTAATTAAATTTAATTTATATTAAACTTTAATTATTAAAATATATAATTATTATTTTAAAGTTTTTAAATTAATAATATATTATCCGTTATATAAACTTATAAATAAATATAAATATATTTTTAATTAATTTTACATGTTAAGTTTTAATATCTTAACCTTTAAATAAACGTTTTATTTTAATAAATTACTTTTAAATTAAAAACGTTTTATTTTAATCGAATTATAATTTAAAAGTTTAAAAACTTTTATAATTATAACTTTTTAAATGTAAGTTTATAAATGTTAATTTAATTAAAAATTAAATATTTATTAACGTAAAGTTTTTAAAATTTTAAAGACTTTAATATTAATATATTATAATTTAATTAAAAAGTTAAATTTAAACTTAAATAATATTATTAAACTTAAAGTTTAAATAATGGAATATATTTTATTTAATAAGTATTTGAATGTGATTTTAAATTATATATTTTATAAAAATTAATAACATGTTTTAAATAAAAAATAATTAATTAAATATAAAGGAAAGTTTAATGTAAATAATTATAAAATTTAAGTTTAAAAAATACCTTAAGTTATACATGGATTTATATGGTAATATATATACCATTTAAACCATAATTTTTTTTTATGGTTTATAAATAAAATAAATCTAATATAAATCATATAATAAATTTAATATTACTTTTTTTATTAATTTATATAAGTAATTTATAAATGAATTTTTTAATTTTAAATTAATAATATTTTTATACGATATTAATTTAAATTAAATTAAATAAAAGTAAATATTTAATAATTAAAAAAGGGAAAATTCTTATAAAAGTTTAATTATTAATAAGCTTTCATTATATATATTATTTAATTATTACTTAATTATTATTTAATAATAAATACGAAAGTTTTTAAATTAATAATAACATTTATAATAAAAATAAACTTAACGTAATTAAAAATATAAAATGACGGTTTATTTTAATATATTTAATTTATAATTAAATATTATTAAATTAATATTAATTCAATATTTAAATTTTATTATTATTTAAAACATTTAAAATTTACATTTAAAATTTAATTATTTTCATAATATGTTAAAATAAATAAAATAATATTATTAAATTATTATTTATAATAAATAAGTTTAATTTTTAATTAAAACGTTATTAATTAAATTTTAGAAAATATTTATTTAACTTTAATATTAAATTATTATTAAATTAATATTAATTATTTTATTAAAACATTAAACGTATATTAAAAACGATTAAAACATTTAAAATATTATTATTAAATAAAATGCGCGTAAAAATGTTTATAAATTTATAATTATATTAATATTAATGTATTATAATTAATAAACGTTTTAAATGATTTTACTTTTATTTTTAAATATAATAAAGAAATATAAACTTAATTAAAGTTAATGTTATATTAAATAATAATTAATTTTAAATAAATATATAACGGAAATAATTCTTAGTTTTAACTTAATATACGGTTAAAAATTTAATAAAAATAATAATATAAATTTAATATAAATTAAATCGTAACGTTTTTTTAATAATTTTAATTTTAATAATATTAATATAACTTTTATATTAACATAAGTTTGTTTAATATATTTAATAATAATAAATTATATATTAAGTTAAAATTAATATATAAAATAATTTAATTAAATTTAATTATATTTATTTTATTTTTAAAAGTTATTATAAATAATTAATATATTTGTTATTAAGTTATTATTAAATAAAATTAAATTTAAGTTAATATAATTTTATAATGTTTTATGTAAATTTATTTTAATTTAAAGTTAATAAAATATATTATTTATAAACGAATTAAAATAAATTATTTCGAAGCTTTAATTTAAAATATTTAATTAATATTATTTAATTATAATTTATATAATTATAAAATTAAAAATATTAACCATATTATTAATAAATTAAAAAATATTATATAAATTAAATTAATAATTAAAATTTAATTATTTTAATTAATAATTTAAATCGTAATAATAAAAAATTTACGTTATATTAAGAAACGTAATTTTATTATTTAATAAATAAAACATTTATTAAATAATTTATTTAATTTACATTTTATTATAAAAAATGAAAACGTATTTTAAAATAAAATAAAGGAAATATTATTATTTTTATGTTATTTTAATGTTATAAAATTAAAGGATTTTATTAATAACGAAAATTTTAATATTAAAAAAAACGAATAAAAAAGCGATGGTTTTTTTGCGTTTATTTTAAATGATTTATTATTTAATATAAAAACATTAAATTTAAATATACCTTAATTAATATTAAATCTTAATGAAATATTAATTAATGTTTTTTTATTTTTACGTTATTTTATTTTTTTATTTATATTTATTATAATTAAATTTATATTAAAAAAAAATAAAAAAGTTTAAATTATAAATAATAAATTTAATAAAATTATTTTAAATTTATCGGGTATAAAAAAAAGAAATAATTAAAAAATTAAATTTTAAAATTAAAATAATGTATTAAATTAATTTAATTTACCGAATTAACCCGACATTAACATATAAATTAAAAAAAATAATAATAAAAATAAAATTACATTAAATAATATAAAAAGTTTTTTAATTTTAAAAAATTAATAAAATATACCGAAAAAAAACTTAATTAAAATATAATTTAAAGTAATACGATAATAAATTAATTTAAAAAAACCGTTTATTTTTATTATATTTCGTTATAAATTACGAAAACGTAATTAATTTTAAAAAAAATAAAATTTTAATTAATTTAATTTATATAATATTAACCGAATAAAATTATTATTTTAAAATTTAATATAATTATTATAAAATATTAAATTAAATTTATATTATATAATAATTAATTATTAATTTATTTTTTATTAATTATTTTAATTATATAAACTTTTTAAATCGCATTTTATAAATTAAATTTTTTTTATATAATAAAAAAAATAATAAATAATAATTAAATAATAATTAAACGATAATTAAATAATAATTAAATAATAATTAAATAATAATTAAATAATAATTAAATAATAATTAAATAATAATTAAATAATAATTAAATAATAATTTTAAATTAATATTAAATAATTATTATTAAACTTAAAATTAATTATAATTTAATTATTATTTAATTATTATTAATTTTATTTTATAAAAAATTTCTTTATAACCGTTATATTTTAACTTTTATTAATATTTTATAACAACGTTTTTAAAATTATTATTAATGTGGTTAAAGTTTTTAAATTGAATTAAAAAAAAAGAAACGTTTTAAGGCTTTAGCGGTTTAAGTCAAATGGCCTGCTGTCGTTCATGGCGGCGGGCAACGGAGGCGACTTGTGGGGTTATGTCTAAGAACCGGTGATTGTAAAAGGGAATGAAAGCTCCCATACAGCGGCCTCGGTATAGTACCCAAGTATTCCACTATTCAAAGAATTAAGCCGGGAATAAACGGTACCCACCTAATAAGAGCAAGACTCCAAGCCACAGAAAAAGCCACATGTCTTAGATCTCCAACTATATCTATATTTAGAAATCATACCCTTGATAGGAAGGCGTTCCCAACTACGAGATTTATGAGGGCAAGTGAATCTCATCAGTTAAGGTTTCTCTATAGAAACTCTTGAACAGGTAAGAGCTCTGAATATAATTCACCATGGAAACTACTGCCCACTTAGACAATGATGTAGCCATAGGTACGTAGCTTTAGTTGTAAAACCTTTGAACACGTATAAGATTGAAGAATTTCTAATAAATGTTATGTCTTCAATATTACCCTCTCAATATCCCCTATCCCCTCTATCCTCTCATATCCCTCATCATTCTCCCCTAAACACCTAGAACCATGGTATCCACTTTCACTAAGTGGCGATACATCTTCAAAGCCCTTGCTTTCCGTATCCGACATCGTCTATCAACCTTCTACAGATATATCGGTTCCTATTTCATAAGGCATGACCCCGAAGAGTCATGAAACCCTCGTTATGCATACAACAGACTATGGATTTCTCACCGTCGGGCAACAGTTGTTATCGCCCAACTCAACGGGACATTCCTACGACCGCCGGCATCCTCTTCATAGATGTTACTCTTATGGCTGCAAGTCGGCCCCTACTGAACAGCATGGAAAGGAGAACAGCCGAGAATACGAGGATGAGCATTGGCTCTTCTCACCCAAGCCGCACCGATTCCATTTACGGCTGGCTACTTCCGGAGCCTGTTCCTATTGCAAGACGCGTCGGACCCCCGAAGATTGTAGAGATCGGTCCCTTACGCCGGTCAGCCCGAACCCAGTCGAACCCCAGGACCTTAAATTCTGTTAGGAACGTAGCGCGGGGGACGACTTGATCTCTGTTTGGCTATCCGGTGTTTCCTGCATCGATTGCCCTAACGAAGAGGCCAATTTGACTGATCCAAGTACACCGGCTACTCCTAAAGATTCGGGAAATAAACCTGAGACTGTGTCAAGTTTGACTTATCCGAAGATTGTTCTGCAGCCAGCCAGACGAGACTGCTCAACTGCACAGTCCGGAACCGGTTTAGATGGCCCTCAAAGTTCAGAGAGCGACGAAATTTCAAAACTACGAGAGGGGCTCAGCGAATTGAAAGAGTCAAGTCAGAGCGCAGACCTATCTATGAGCTCTCAGAAGCTCGACTCGAATACGTCCGGATCTATTGAATGGAATAAAAATTGGGAAAAGAGAAAACCTCGTCGCAAACACGATGTTTCAGAGGTGTCTGATTCAAATTTTATCCGCCGTCCGCGTACTGCCGATATTCCTGCCAGGGGCAATGACGTCAATGCTACTAGCAGCGATAGCGCCAGCGAGGGTGTATCTGATGACAAGTCATGCGCCTACCCTTCACAACACGACGCTCAATATCACGCTATCAAGAAATTTGCTCTCAATTCATGCCCGGAACTTCATCGACAACTAGATGACTTCGACAAATCTCTAGCGGGACCAAGAGTGAGTGTTAAATCCAACACTCTCATTTTGGGTTCTTACTAACTGGTACTGCATCTAGGAGAGGGATCATCAAGAACAGATCGCCCAACTGCGCTCTGAGTTAGAAAAGGTTCGACATCGACATCATTTCCATGTGCGAAATATCATTACAAGACGGTTCCAGTTTCTTACTCGAAGACCTCGGCGGTCTGGCTCCTCTACTTTTTCGGTCCAATCTGAAAACCCAGCACGCCGGCGCCGGAATAGCAAGGAACGTCGGCTTTTGGCCCGTGAATCTGTAGATGTATGGCCGTCATCAGGCGAAGAGAGTCCATTGTTCAATACTCCCGAATCTAACATAACTCATGCTGATACCCCCCGCGCCGCTGGACATCATTTCGATCCGTTGGCTATGGCAAGTATGATGATCGCTACAGCAGAGTTGGACCGACTTTCTTTAAGAGCAAGCCTTGAACATAACTCTAGAACATCCGGATCTTCAACTGGCTTCTCGGGAAGTATGCCTATTTCGCCTGAACCTCTATATAGTGGTGCTGGGAGTCTCAATGATGAGGCGTCGATATCAGAGCCAACAGCACTCTATTCGCCTCCTACTATACCGCATAATACCCCGACGTCTTCAGGTCTGCATTCAGGTGTTGTAAGCCCACTGTCCAGGCCGCCACATCGAAAAGGACATAGGCGGAGGGCACAGAGGAGTCACTTGTCGGAAGTCACAACACCAGAAGATATTGCATCCCCAGAAGAATACACCGAAGAATTCGAGAGCCGTAGCTCCGTCTCGTCTTCCCTGATTGAGCCACTTCCTGAATGTTCAGCTATCCCAGATGGTGGGCATGAAGATAACCTATATCCTAAACCATTGTCAATTAGCCGCAATAGTCGAGAAGAAGCTAGACCGACAGACGATACAATATCGGGAGAAACGCAATATGGACTTATAGGGTTGAATAGAGCAGGGACTATCTCAGCTCCAGCTCGGGTATCGTCGATTGGAAAACCCCTTGAGTCTATGTATAGTCAAGATGAGATCTCTAGGGACGATGGCCAATCGCTGCCGACTATGTCTTTTACGTCAGGGCATGCCGTCGAATCGCCAACTGATTACCCTGACCCAAAGGCCTCGGAAATTTCGATGGGAACATGCGATGACCAAAGACAAAGTTCTTCCTCAAACACGATGAATGATTCGCCAGCGCTAGATTCCGACGTCCCACAAGCGGCTACCGCAAGTGCGTTCAATGAAGGCAGAGGTCCCGAATCTTGTCATCCGGATACCTGGTCAGAATCTCAAGGCGAGCCAGGGGACTCCGATCCGTTCTGCCCTTCCGATTGCCTCGAAATTAGACGCAGCATTCATGACGGCGATTCGCGACCATTAGGACTTGTCAGGAGGGAGACTAGCGAGACTGTTTGTAAGGTAGATGTCGTCAAAGAGGAAACAGGACAGCACAGGGACTAGATAGTCTAGAGTATGCATGAGAGAAGGATAGGAACTTGGAGACTCTAGAGTACCTAGATAAATACCTAGCAAGCTTTCCTTTAGCTTCGTAGAATAGATTTTAGTATCAATAACTGCCTAGCAGGTAAGTATTTCAACGAAATCGAGATTTCTCAGTATACGCACAGCGGCTAGATAACTTTTGAGGATTTCTCTATATCACAGAAAGCACAAAATCCTTCACACCTCGAGAAGCAAGGTCTAATCACACGTTCTCGTTCTACCGTACTACGCACTTAAAACTACGAAAAGTAAAGATACCAGATCCTCTCCACCCCCCCACCAATGTTTCGAGCAATCCCCCAACTAATCCCTTCCCGTCTAGGCCGCCACAAAAGCCTCGTCCCTCTAGCAATCCGTTGCCGGAATCTAGATCTAAGAGAGCACTTGCCCCTAGAATCTAAGATTTTTGTAATGCCCTTTTCTCTTTTTCTTTTTTTTCCTTCTCTCTCCTCTCTTCTCCCTTCCTTTCCTTTTATTTTTACTGAGAAAAAAAAACTTCGCACACCTCTTCTAGAACGTAGCTGCCGTCACACTACACTCCAAATTCCCTTCGAGATACATACTCTGCTACTGCTAGATAACATGTAGATAGACGAACGGAGGCCGGATCCGCGGGAAAGGGGATATTAACGGACCAGGATGTCCTCTCTGTTGGGGCCGCAGCCGACCCATTTGATATGTACGCCGAGGAAGTCCTCGATGAACTTAACGTAGTCCTTAGCCTCCTGGGGCAGGTCGTCGAACGTTTTTGCCCCTGTAGTCTTGGTGTTCCAGCCCTTGAGAGTCTTATACACAATCTCGACCCGGGAAAGGAGCTTCGCGCTGGCGGGGAAGGCGTCGAGGACTTCGCCGGTGTCGGGGTGCTTGTACGCGACGGCGACCTTGATCTCCGGGAACGTGTCGAGCACGTCGAGCTTGGTAAGGTTCAAGACGTCGTGGTGGTTCACGCTTTGCGAGTATTTGCACGAGACCAGATCCAACCAGCCACAGCGACGCCTGCGTCCCGTGGTTACACCGAACTCGTGGCCTATCTCCTGCAACTTATTACTTATCTCCCCGAAATCCTCCGTGGGGAACGGCCCAGACCCGACTCGCGTGGTGTACGCCTTCAGGACGCCTATGACGGAGTCCACCTTTCGGTAGTTGAGGGTGAGGCCAGCCATTACGCCGCCGAAGGTAGTTGATGTTGAGGTCACGAACGGCCAAGTTCCGTATGTGTTATCCAACAAAGCCGACTGCGCGCCCTCGATAAGAATCTTCTTTCCTTGTTGTTGGGCCTCCTCCAGGAATTCGATATCGTTTATGGCGAAGGGGCGAAGTTTCTCGCGGAAGTTCTGGGGGGTTAGAAGAGAACATACGAAAGGGTAAAATACTTACCTCAAGCTCTTTGATTTCCGCCTCGACGTCATATCCTTCAAGCTCGCCGCCGTATCTTAACTTGTAATCTCGCTCCATTGCTCTGATTCTGTCTCCAAACTCATCGTCGTCAAGCAGATCAGCGAGAAGCACAGTGCTCCTCTCTGCCTTGGAGCTGTATGCAGGACCGATACCTTTACCTGTAGTTCCTATGTTTTTCTTGCCGAGCTGTCCTTCGCGAAGACGGTCGGCGGCTGCGTGAAGATCGAGGTTCAGCGCACAGCGTGTTGAGACCTTGAGTCTCTGTTGGCAGTTCTCAACGCCCTTTGACTCAGTGGTGGCAAGCTCGGAAAAGAACGTAGGCACGTGCAGGACGACACCGGGTCCGATAAGATTTGTAGTCGTGGGGTGGAGTAGTCCCGACGGCAGCATGTGGCTTTAAAGTGTTAGTGAACCCCCTACTGTATAGTACCTAGGTGGCCGGGAGTCGGTGCGTATACGTACAAGTCATAAGATGCCCCCTTGATCACGACAGCTAGAAGGCGAGGTCAGTACCGAGGTACCTAGATATCTCGTCGCAAAGAGAGACAAATAAAGGATCGTCTTACTGTGACCGCAATTTCTTCCACCAGTAGCTCTGGCACAGATCTGAACCTCGGAGCTGAGAACATCGCAAAGTTTGCCTTGTAAAGAGGGACGTGAGAAGAGTGATTCTTATGAGGCGGCGCTAGGAGGTATATATATGTATACATCTCGCTAGATGAAAAAGTCACTCACCTTTCCCTTCACTGACAAGACCAATTAGCAGAGAGGAATAGGAAACGGAGATTAAAATGGAATCCTTACTCTCCCCATTGGACACCTAACACGATAGTAGCCATGGCGGGCGAAGTTGTAGATCGGTAATTGGGTGAGTTAGAATAACAGAGAAGCAACAAAGAAGAGGAAAGAGTCGCAATGTCACAATATCTATTTTATTTTTCTCTTTTCTTATGATGCGCGCAAAACTATGAATTCTTCAATGGCGGGGTGGTGGGGTAGGTAATGGCCCGGGAAGTATTGGGTAATCGGGCAGCTCCTGCTCGCCTACAAATGATCTAGGGGACAAACAGTTCACTGAGGTCATTATGGATATCGCAGATATCGGCACTAACCAATTTTTGAATAGGGGATCCATCTATCCACATCCAATCATGGATAAGTCAATATGTGTGCTAAATATAGGTGTAGCGACATATTCAGGGGCACCCCTTTCATCCGTAATAGATTCTAGAAGGATTTCTCTTTTTGTTACTATGTAATGTGTACCTAGGTATTTCAGGCTATTATTGATGCTATTGAGGCTTTCAGCAAATTTATAACCGGGTTTTAGCGACTACAAGTGGTGATATAGCTCATGCGCAAACTTGGATAGATCATTCATATCGAATTTGCGGTTTGACTATCCACTCTTGTATGACAGCTTTCAAACTGGTAGCTGGTATTTCATTCTCATACCAAACCTGGGTATTTGAAACGAACATACCCAGGTAGATATGGGGATTCGAACTCGCGGGGCGAGGATGCCCATAGATCTGCATGTCGAAAGACGGTGTTGCTCCGATATCAAATATTTCCATATCTGCATGAGTGCCATGATTTCATTGATAACTCCGTGTCGCGATGTGAAAGGTGGAACGTGTGCATAGTCCCGAGTCTTCGGGCTCATATTATTGTCTTCAAACAAGCCAACGCCATGCGAATGCAGTAGGTATTCATACAAAATCGACGAAGTGTGATCATCCGGTATCGTAGGGAATATTATCGATTTCCGGTATCCTTTATACCAACCATCTCATATTCCCCAGCACCGTCTCGTCCTCTGCCTCTCCCACGGCCTCTAGAGAAGCCTGCTTCTTCGTCGCCTTGCTCTATTCCGGCATTTCCGTTTTCTGCCGCGGACTCGGCGTTCCCCTCTCCATTATTGCTGTTCTTAGCATTACCTCCGAAACTGATGGGTCGTAGTTCCCTCCACTGGCAACCATAAGTACCCCCTATAACTGTGACGGCGCTTGAGACAAGCATCGTAGTCCACCAGGCGACATTTCGTGGTATGAAGCCCGTATAGAATGTAACGATAACGAGGTGGATGAAGTGGAGGCTAAGCGCGAAATCGAGCACGAGCTTCGATCGGCCTATCAAGGCTACCATCGCTAAGATACTGTATGATATTATTGTTAGCGACATTTCCTAGATATCTCCTAGGAAGACGGGAAACGAACGTGACACCGGCGCAGCATAGCCAGATAAAGCCTATCAACCACCCTTGGGTTGTGTCACCGCGCAGACTTGCCCACCCGAAGACAAGGTCTAAGCCGAATCGCGTGCCGGAAACTAGGGATGTGAAGAGCATCAGGACTAGCGCGACTGCGTAGTATATGCTCTGTAAGGCTGCAATCTGGCCGAGGATTCGCAGAGGGGGAAGCTCGTTTACGGCGCCGGCCCGTGGGGGTCTCCTTCGTCTAGCCATTTTCGAGCTCTGGTATGAAGGAAAAGGGGGAGATGATCGGAATTGCTGGATGTGTGATGTTGATCTGGTGTTGTTGAAAAAAGGGCGTAAATGAGCGGAAGAAAGGAAGTCGATCTGTGAGCGTCTGTTTCAACGTCGCGCTATATGACCACCATAGCTAGATATTCTTCTTCGATAGTGGTCGGCAGAATATGGATCGAAAGTTCTAAATGATACAAGTGATGAACATGAAAAAGGCAACACCATCAAACGGTTGAAATCATCGTTGATAGTTGTTGGTTAATATTACAAGCTTAAGATAAATGTAAATTTGGTGAAGGTTTGGTTAGTCATGCGCTTCGCTGACGACTGTCCACCAAAACCAGTTGATGAGAAAAGGGTGACGCAGGGGGCCCTTACCTAATGCAGCTAAGATCAAGAAATTTGGTCTTAATTGGGTAAGTAAATCTAAACTCTATTATTGTCCTACTGATGTTAAATGTTACATAATCGCCAAGCTCCATTATCGGTACCTATCGGCATTAAGCTTCGATAAGCTTCTGACCTTTCCGTGATAGCTTCGATGTTTTCACATTCACAATTACCGACGTCACTCTGCGAAACGAACGGCTAGGCTAGACTAGTTAGGTGACGGAACCGCCACGACCCAAGCGACCAAGTATTTCGACTTCGTCATCCGCTTAATCGTATACCTGGGTGTCCATTGACATCTAAAATCGTTATGGGCCTTTTCGGATTCTTCTCCTCCAGCGATGAACAGCGCAAGCAGGAAGTGCGCACTGGAGCCAGGGCCCCGGACAGGACAGAGCGCAAGCAATGCTGGGATGCGCGAGACGAGTTCTATAGGTGCCTAGACAAGCACGACGTCATCGATTCGACAAAAGGCGACGGCAAGAAAATCGCTGAGAAGCAATGTGGGAAAGAAAACAGGGGGTTTGAGGACAACTGTGCTGCTGCTTGGGTAGGTTATTCTTGTCGCCTGTTCCCATCATTCTTTGTGGTCTCTCGATTTGAATATAGAACATGACTAACCCATATCCCATGTATAGGTGAATTATTTCAAGCGGTATCGAGTCGCTGAGCATCAAAAGAAGGAGGCATATGAGAAGTTAGAAAGAGAAGGCGCAGATTCGCTAGGTGCGAAAGAACTCGGCAATGTCCCTAGAAAGAATGCATAGAGTGGTCACCGTCACTCAATGGACCCAATTAGTAGTCTGTCTATATGAACATGTACCATATTGTACATAAAACACTCGGGCATTGGAAGGAGTTTCGGATAGGAAAACGACATGCACAAGAAATCTCCCTTCTATTATACTCATGTTCATATATGAGCGTCGGGAGCTGGAATATCATGCCACTTAGCGCCTATGAAGCTTGAATTACTCTATGGCAGTGAGAAATATTGAGGCATAACGTACTTGACGAGATATGACTTGAGTTTTAGGCAGATTCCAAGCCCTAATCTATATACTGTCACTATGTATTGTGTAGCGTAAAAGAATCAGTTATGGCTTTGTAACACGGTTATCAATCTATTCATACGGGATGTATCCTAACAATCATTTCTAGATTATGGAAGCTTACAGAATTTCTCGTTTCTCGCGATACCTAACTCAAAGATGCTAGTATTATTAATAAACATTCCTGTTGTTTACGCTTACCTAGACAGAGAAAGTATTCTCCGGTGTCCGAATGATCGCATTGGTCCATCACGTATTCGGGTTTTACCTTTATGTAGACTCCGCCTATGGGACTGAATGTAAGGAGGGCGGATCTTCGGCAATGAGATCTTCGTCGCTCGGCACCCTTCTTTTATATGACCGACATGATCTACATCAAGATGATAACTAATGCCGGTGATGTGGCTGGTAACCCAAGATTTGGGCAGCTATCATGAACTGGGGCGCTGCATCTGAGCTGGTAGCACGGATAGCGGCATTGGCATTAGGTCTTTTGTAAGTTTCTCCATAGAAAAGACGTGCTTTCGAATAGGCTTTCTTAAATGCTCATCGTTAGCTTTCAAATCCTCTTTGACGATACCGTCTGCCAGCATTGAAGATCGATGGAGAAATGCTGACTTGTCGTTGGAAGATCGACTTAGAGATAAACTATGTAAGTAGATGAGCAGCATGGGGTGTTGGGTTGCGCCTCATGAAGCAGAGCGTTTGATTGATTTTATGTGGAAGCCGCATTAAAATGATTAAAATCGATTTCCCAAACCGGGCCAAGTCGGCAAGGTCGGCAGGTCAGGAAACCCTGGGCGCCAGCTCGGGGTCCTTTCAATCAACCATAGAATCGCATAATGTCGGTGGCTGAAAACATAGAAGCCTGCATAAAGAAGTCAGTTAAGTCAACCTAGGTGTTGACTGGATTGTTGCGCTGCATGTCTGCATGTAAGATAGATGAGGTATGTACTTATTCTGTAGAAACTGAAAGATGCGAAATGCGAAGTGCGAAGTGCGAGGTACGAAAATAAGTGGTGAGATATTATCCGTTGACATAATTCATAATTCAACACTTTATGCCAAGGTAGATTCCATACCCCTGATAAATTGATGTCAAATATCGAATCGCAGCTTACTTAGCGGCTTAGTTGAAGCTTAGGGCACTCCCTAATTCTCCTTTTTTTGGTCAGACGGTCCAGAATTGCGGGAAGGGAAAGATCCATCGATCCAGGTACTCATTTCCGTCCGGTTTAGTTAATTCTCAGTGCTGTTGCTAGCTGCAGTTAGCCACAATAAGACGCGTCGGTATGCTTAATTGCAATAATATACATGTAATATACATGCATGCCATGCACGATCTAAGTACCGAAAAGTGCTCGAGCTGAGTGACAAGTTGCGAATTCTGACAACCTAAGGCTGTGGTCCTACCAGCCTACAGCTTAGAACCCAAATGTTTCCAACATGGAATCGATATCCAGGAATTTATCTCAAGGGTTTTTACTTAGTAGATACTAGTTGGATTCATGTAGACATTTAAGTGTTTAAGGAGTTTAAGGATTAGTGTGTATATGTATTTTTAACTTCGCTAGAGTTTATTAGTTCCACCTTTTATTCCATTATTCCTAACTCTTTCCCATTCAGTTATACGAGACGAAGCCCAGCGGCGTGGCTGAGCTTGTGCAATTAGGACGTTCCACACTTCGGTATCCACGCTGGAAGGGCCAATCACATGAGGCCCAGCCTCCAATACCCACTCAGCTGCCAACTTTCTTGCTTTGCGCTTTACGCTTTGCACTTTACACGACAACACAATCTCTCGCCTTGCATCTTCAACGTCTTTCCCCCCTTATCCCTATCGTAAGGTCTCAGCAATAGCCAACAATAACAATTATACCACCCACGGTACCGAAAACACCATCACCAAAGAGGATAGCAATAGTATCTGTTTCGACTTCCTCTTGTTTTGCACACCGTACATCCCTCGCCCGACCGGCAAAGGCGCTGTCTTGAGACACGACATTTACGGGCGAGGGTTTCAGGTGGACTTCATTCGGCTTGTCGAACGAAGCCTACCTGACAACGTACGGAATTGAAATATGCCTACATTCGTGAACGACGAAAACTCCCCTATATACGCTCCCAACGCCGGCGTCGTTCATCTTGGAAACCATCACGCACCAAACTTTGAAAAATTGTCAACTGCTAAAGAAACCCTCATTTCAAGACCGTTAACCACCACAATTGACACGAATGAAACTTGGGACGATAACTCATCTTCGCATTCCTCTTATAGCTCCGACCTACGGACGCGAATGAATGCGGATGGGTCGACCGTGCCGAGCATGACTGCTTGGCCCAATGGCAGGTCGAGTAAAGACTCGAATGGTTCCGCCGCAACGGGCCCAAACTCCAAATATCTGTCCAATATGAAAGCACCTTTGTCTAGAAACGACTCGTCAGAACATCAGCCCACTGTGAACGGCGTATCTCAAACAACCGAAAATCAACGTAAGAGCACGTCGGAATCTCAGCTCAATCGCTTTTCTGTGGACTCTCGTGTTTCGGTTTCGGTACAACCTCCTGTCGAACAATCCCGAAATTCGCTGAGCAATGGTACTGTGTCCCCCGACGGGTCGGTCCCGAGCTACTTACTACCAAGCCCATTGACCCCGTCTACACCCAATCCCGACCCGACTCAACGTAGATCTCCGCCGCCACAGAGGTTTTCTGGTCCCCCGAATTACCCGTCAACCGGGGCGTCCGTGTCCACATCGGCACTGCAGGCTCCCTCAGGCGGGTTGAAACACAGACACACTCTCGAGGTGCCTAGAGTCCAGCCTGGGCGAGGATCGAGAGATAGCAATGACACCGCATTCGCTAGCGGTAGGTTCTCCCCTACCGGAGCTGGTCCATCTCAACGCCGGGGGTCCCTGAATCTTGGAAGACGTAATACTCGTTCCTTGCACTCCGATGTGCCTCGCGACGAAATATTGCCCGATGACGATGCTCTGAGGTGGGCAGAAGCATATCGACAAAAGCGGGCCAAAAAGAAGAAGCGGGAAGAAGAGGATGATGATAGGGTCTTGGTCGGAACCAAGGTTGACGAAAATCACGCGAATTGGACGACGGCGTACAACATGTTAACGGGTATTCGTGTATCTGTTTCTCGTACGAATGCGAAACTCGACCGCCCCCTTACAGATGCCGACTTCGAAACTAAGCAGAAATCGACGTTCGACATGTGAGTACCTAAGCTGGATTTGTATATCAGGATTTCACTGACGAAAGCAGCGCGGGCAACGAGTTAGTCCCCTCGGCGAAATATGACTTCAAGTTCAAGGATTACGCGCCCTGGGTCTTCCGGCATCTTCGTGCTCTCTTTAGGTTAGACCCTGCCGATTACCTGATGTCACTTACGGGAAAATATATCCTGTCTGAGCTTGGCTCTCCGGGAAAGAGTGGTAGTTTCTTTTATTTCTCTAGGGACTACAAGTACATCATCAAGACTATTCACCACAGTGAACATAAATTCCTGCGGAAGATCTTGAAGGATTATTACGAACACGTCACGGATAACCCGAATACGCTCCTGTCCCAGTTCTACGGTTTGCACCGCGTCAAGATGCCATATGGCAAAAAGATCCACTTCGTCGTCATGAACAACCTGTTCCCTCCCCACCGAGACATCCATACTACATTCGACCTGAAGGGTTCCACTGTAGGACGTGACTATCGTGAAGAAGACCTTGAGAAGAATCCGCGGGCAACTCTAAAGGATCTGAATTGGCTACGACGAAAGAGGAACCTCGAACTAGGAATCCAGAAGAAGCAACTATTCTTGCAACAACTCGAGCGTGACGTTCGCCTTCTACAAAAGCTAAAGATTATGGATTACTCTCTTCTCATTGGAATCCATGACTTACGGAAAGGAAATGAAGAGAACCTTCGAGGCAAGACACTACAGGTATTCAACCCAGGGGGGGATAGTCCGTCGGATGAGGGGTTCGATCCCAGCTCTGTCCTCATGAGAACGCCGTCAAAACTAGAAAATGCACGTAAAGCGAGGGAGCTAAGACAGATGATTAAGGCGGAGCGGCCTGTTCCCGTAGGCCAAACTAATACCAAAATGCCAGATGAGCTAGCCGAAGGTCATGGCCGAGGCGGAATGTTTTATAGCGACGACGGCGGCTTACGAGCGACTCACGAAGACAACAGCGCGGGTGAAGAAGTCTACTATCTCGGAGTCATTGACTGCTTGACACACGTAAGTGGAATTTTTGTTTGAAATGGATGAAGAATACCTTGCTAATTCGAACAATAGTATGGTGTGATCAAGAAGATAGAGCATTTTTGGAAGGGTCTTTCCAGCGATCGTACCCAAATATCCGCCCTGCCACCTGAGGAGTATGGTGATCGTTTTATCAAGTTCATGTCCGGTATTACAAAATCGCAGGAAGAGGCAATGCGAGATGCCCACGAACGCGAGGAAGCGGCCGTTGCGATGGCCGAAATGGAGCGTGCCCAACAAGACGACCTTGAGGCGCCAGGACCTAATAGTGTGCCGCCCGCACCGTCTTATCTGCCTCCTGCGCCGCCAGGTATGAGAAGCCCAAGTTCTCCTGAACCAAATCCCACTATAGAGACTGCCCTTAAGAAGGCAAACGAGAAAGATGGTGCTAAGGAGGAACAAGTGCCGGAACGTAAGATAACGACGGCCATATCTCCTGGATCAAGGGCCGACTCTCGTGCCGTTCTACCGGTTGTCGAGGAAACAGCGGAGGCAGGCTCAGTTGGTGGACGAAGCCAAGGCGACAGCGCTAGTGAATCTCGACCTTATACACCGTCGCCAACGGAGAGGCCGGATGGATTTACCAACCTGGGCCCTCATGGTATAGGGGGTAGGGGCCCACCAACGCCACCAAAGACCAGTTACCTGGAACCCGACGGTAGTTTCGTGAGTGGGAAAAGGAGTGGTAATAGCGGTGGCGGGTTCAAATTCCTAAGACACAAATTCAGTCGTGAAAGTATCGAGAAGGCACTGCCGCCTGTTCCCAAATAAAGATCTACGAGTCGAGCGATTGCTAGGAATTCTATTGGCGTTAAGGTGTTGGAGTCAGGTAATGGGATTGCTTGAGTACCTTGACAAATCGTTGAGTAACCCGAAGTTCCGAAGCGAATAATATTGGAAGGATGGCGAGACACCTAATGAGCAATATAAAATCGGGTCAATATCGAACTATGTTTGCCTGGGGTAGGAGTGGTCAACCAGGCCAACGTTGCCGAAGAATTAGTGTTAGCCGCGGGTGGCGAACGGCCTATAGAGGGAGAAAAAAAGGAGGACGGCATTCAGTCAATTCTTGCGGTTTTCTTCACTGCTTTAAATTCCCTTGACAGGCAAGGACCGTCTTGTCGACGAGATGTTTCTATCATCGGGGTGCGTTCCCTCCCCCCTGTTTTTCCCTTTGTCGCTGCTAAGAGAGCATATCATTGTGTTTGTACAGAAAGACATGATACCACCATTGCATAAACCGCATGAATTTGACGAGTTTTTATTTTTCTACTACCCCTTTTTTTTCTTCTTCAAACTTCCTTTTTGTCCAAGCCGACTTTGGTAGCGTGTGTGCGTCTTACTTCGAGATATGTATAATACATACAAAAATAAAAGGCTTTGGCGACGGGTGCCGTTCGTCTATGGATGGACGCTTTGCCGTCTTTTAGGGTGTTTATAGAAATGGAATGAAAAGAGTCTAGCTTCTCTTGTTAGTACGGTTATTTATTGAGTGATCTGTGTAGTGTTGGGTGTATAAAGTTATTTGACTGTAGGTAAGTGGATGCCCTGTGTGTTTGTTCAGCTATGAGCTAACTTGGTAGCAGGAAGCGTAGTGAAGGTTGTGGATGAAATATTTCATCAAGGCAGTCCTTTATAGTGGGCGTAACGACGGTAGTCTTCACTAGCCCTATCATTAAAGGAGTAAAGAACTTGAAGACTACTATGAACATAGGAAGCTGCTCACTTTGTCCTTACCTTGCTGTTAAGACAAGCCAAAGCATCTTTAGATGTAAGTCGTCAAGTCACTCAAGCGAATTCTCAAAGCATCATGTATCAACTCAGTTATTAGCAAGCACCCATAGGAGGGTGCTTAACGATGACAACAGCAAGGACAACCACAGGCAGTCAAGGTCATGAGACTACCTAGTATTTCAACCCAACCCAACCCAAACTCCGTCTTAGAAACCTTTGTGGACGGCGACGTCGATATTGGCAATGGCATCTTCATCGTGCACAACGCAGTCGCAACCTCTCACACCGGCGCAGAAGGTCCAGCTCCGGGTCCACATCCACCTCCCATCCCATTGTAACCATTTCCCTGTCCATCTCGGCGACCCTCTTGACCTTGTCCCTGTCCACCTTCCTGTCCTCCCTGTCCACCTTCCTGTCCTGCCTGTCCACCACCTTCACCAACCCCCTGCGCCCAAACGGCGCAGCGCAGCACCGCCAGCTCGGCCTGCTGCTCGCCGATCTGCTGGGCCATCTGCTGCTGCTGGTGCGTCAGCTCGTCGATGCGCGCGCCCTGCAGGTAGCAGCGCAGGAACGCGTCGTTGCGCTCCTGCTCGGCGCGGGCCAGGACCGCGTGCAGCGCCTCCCCCTCGGACTGCGCGGCGGCGATCAGGTCGAGGAAGTGGGTTCCGGGCGCCGACACGACTGGGAAGGGGGACATCGGTTGGGGCGGGTGCTGGAAGTTGGGAGGGGGGAGGTTGGGGGGGAGAAGGTGCTGCGGGCCTGGCTGCTGCTGCTGGGGGTATCCTTGGTCGTAGTCCTCCTGCTGCTGTTGCTGTTGCTGCTGGTAGTCGTGCTGCTGCTGCTGCTGCTGCTGCTGGGGGTGATATCCTTGGTGGAAGTCCTGCTGCTGCTGTTGCTGCTGGTACTGTTGGGGTTGCTGGAACTGCTGGGGTTGCCAAGGGCTCGGGAGGCGCGCCTGCTGGTACTGGGGGTGGGGCAGGGGCAGCTGAGGCTGCAGGTAGGGGCTGGTGGCGGCGGACATATTGTGGTGAGGGTAGGGGCAGGCAAGGACATTGTTGCCATGAGGGCAAACACGGAAACCGCCGACACCTTGGGGGCCTTGGGGGGCTTGGGCAGGAACTGGTTGATGGTTGACATGCTGCACAGCGGGCTGGGCCGGGGGCTGGGCGGCGGCCAGGCGACGCTGCATCATGGGCAGGTCGGAATCAGAATCGGAGAGCCCGGACATGTCGTCGGTGAATCGCATCCTGGATTTGTAGATGGTTAGTGGTGGACTTGATCGCCGACAGTATGGTGAGTGAAAAACAGACAGTGAGGTGGATGAGAGGAAGGTTGAGTGCGGCGTACTTACAGGATAGTGGCTTTCAGAACGAGATAGACTATTTTTTTTTTTAGAAGGGAGCCTTGTGAGTAGGTGAATGTTGATATTGGATTTGTTGTCCCCAAACGACGACAGGAAGGCTCTATATGATGATGGTTAGTGATGGTTTTGATCGCCGACGCATTGGTGAATAAGAAAAGGACATCAGGTTGATGAGTGGGAAAATGGAAGGGAATAAAGACGGCGTACTTACTGGATGGTGATGCTGGTTGGACTTGTTATTGTGGTTCAAGGACGGCGAGACGGGAAACCCTTTGGTGGTTAGAAGTATAGACGGTAAGAATTGAGGTATGTGTATAGAAAGAATAGATATTGTTAACGGGAATGTGTATCACTTACGAGATTGTGTTTTTTGATAAAAAGAAAATTTCCAGACGAGCCGAGATATGTTGTGAAGTTGTTGTTGTTGTAAAGAAGAGAAAAAAGAAACGGGAAGTGCTAGGTGACGACGTTCGTAGTATATACGTGATGGGAGGATAGGAGGGCCGGTAACGACAGCCAGCTTCTGTATAGCAACAACCCCTAAAATACACCTAGATTTAGGGTCCCCAGAACCTCATGTCCATTATAACTTCAGCGGTCTCTTGCCTGCTGATGCACCTGAACCCGCCGTTGACTGGTAGCATAACCACTCCCTTATGAGTCAGTTGGGTACATGAATTACCATTCACTTTTTCCTCACTCTTACTGTCGCTTGGTTTAAAGCTCTCTCGGATATTCCCAGAGCTTATGGATTAAGGACTGCTAATTAGATACTAATATACCCATTTACTTGGCTTGAATTGCTATCTGTCATTCTTCCATCAGGTACATAGCCTTAGAATAAAGAATCAAAATTCCCATCTAACACATTGGTGATTTGTGTGAAGTCTGTATGGCTAATCCAAGTAGATATAAGACGAATAAGATCAGCAGAGCCATCATGAAGCCTGTCTTCACTGAATATTTCACCACGTCTCCCGTATCTAGGCAGCGCATTCAAGTGGCCCATTGCGTAAAAGTCTAGGAGGATTCGAATACGTCTTGGATCTATTGCCATGCGAGGGTTCAGTCGAAGCTGGTTGTATGCGAGCTCGTACAATCTTAGTGAATTAGCACCCAAGTTCTGAGGACCAGTAATCAGGTCTAGAACGATCCTGAAGATCCTGTGAACCCCGTTGATTACATCCGCGTTTGTCAATGTATCAGAGCAATGCCTATTGCCGTGTATCAAGATCCTACAGTCCGCGTGGATGGATGGTAGTATGTGAAGTTTCGTGAAGTCGAGTGCTTCGGACTGGGCGAAGATGTCATCGAGGTTAGGGGTAAGAACGTTAGTGACATGCTCGTAACCACTCTGATGCATGGCTGCTTTGGCACCGTTACGGCGTTATGAATAACAACGGACTGATGGGTAAATTATTAGCTTTTTCGTAATGGCGAGGAGAGCGATAATAGGTATATATATATACCATTTCTAGGGGCATGCCAAGGGAACGCATAAGAGCCAGCTTCCACTTGGCTCACCTGGCACAGTATAGTAAAAATAATATGGCGTCACTCATATTTATCTGTATGCTGTGACTCAGGATATTGCTGTATTATACTGGCTTCTGATGAACTATAAACACACATAGAACCCGTTTTCAAGACGCATTTACTCAATGAATCGCTATTCTGTCTATATACACTGCTAACCTAGAATCAATCGCTGCTGTTGAGCAATGCAAATTCGTACTAGCCATTGTAAGACGTAATGTCCATGCTATGCTATGGCCAGCGTAACCTATGATTTCCTCGGCCGAAACTGGTATGCAATGTCTCTCACGTATTTCCAGACGCTCGTTTCACGTTTTGTTCTGTTCTTAAAAGTACTCGAGGGAAATATTATTGACTCCGGCGAACTGCTACCTCCTGAAGAAGTATCTGTCTCTGTAGAAGTGTCTATCTCCAAATACTCATCCTCTCTTTCAAGGGAGTCAAATGTAGGAGGAGATACATTTTCGAACTCCTCAGAGGAGTTAGGTTGGCTACTATATTTGGAACTTCCATCAGAGTTAGAATCGACTTTGGGGCCTGTATGGACAGTGATTTTCACGGAGGAAGTGATGCTCTCTGGTTTATCATGTTGGGATTTCTTTGAGCTGGTGTTTGACTTGAAACTCGGATCCGAAGTGGAATTGTGATTCGCTTGATTCAGCACTAAAGTTGCATACCAGTATTCGTCGTCGGTGACGAATCCCAGTCTTCTTATCTGATGACTGACGCCTGTGTGGGGATCCCAGTACGTTTGGAAGAAGGTCTTTCTATTCCAGGTATCTATTAGTCGCTGGAGGAAGTACTTCGTGTCGACGGTCTCTTCCTAGTCGCTCGGCACTGAGTATCTTTGCCCAAGCTCTCTCGATTTAGCGTAGAAGTGCACGATATGTGGGAGATATCTGTGGGTATAAAAGTCATAGGTTTCTGATCCTTGAAGTTTCTGCAGGCGACTCCAAACCACCATCCAGAATGACCCCGTATCGATCAATCCAAAGCCGTAATCGTTGTATGTTGAGACACAACATTCAAAAAGGTCACATATGCCAGCCTGAACTTCCATATATGTAGCATCATGGAGAGACCTCTCGCGATGCCCGAGGAGAATAGCGTTCCAGGCAGTAGTTGGTACCCCGGAACGGATGAACTGCGTACTGTAGAAAAGGTAGCGCAAGCTAGTGAGTTTTTGGAAAGTGGCCTCTTGAATTGGGAGGCGGCTCGTCCAATCTGCAAGGCCGTCTGATACTTGGGACGGGTCAGTTGGTGGACTCGGAGCCGGAGAGGGCATTTTGTATGGTAGCCCAGCTGGATGAATACTAGTAGAGAATGCTAAGACGTGATGGAAGATAGCCAAAGATAATCACGTTAACGAATGAAGACGAGACGTTGTGATATTTTCAACCAATGAAGTAACTTTTCATCAAACGGAATCCATCAAATTTAGATACGTCAGATAGACTTCCCATATACGGAATGTATGACAAGCGATTGTTCTTTGTTATCTCCTTCTCACAGTTTACGTCCTATTTTCATGTCAGCTGTTATTTGTTCCTTCTACCTTTCTTTTGGATTGATGTTTGCGCCCACAATTCTTACTTTGCTCTTGCTCGCACTGACTGTTATCTCAATTAAAGAAGGTTATGACTTGCATATGGAGACTACATATTCTGAGGGGATGGGAGTCAATGAAGCTCTTGCCCATATCTTATATCTATCTATAAGAATGATAATCTGCGCTTTTGGTCCTTAGGAGATGATTATTGCTTGATACTGCACACTGACATCGAGGGTATCCAGCGGCGCAACAACTTCATGAGAAGTGTAGGTTCCATGCAAAGATCGGGGAAATGTGGTTCAAAGTGGGAGAGCAGTTCGCTGCAAGGATAAAGACGAAACATACATTTACGATGAGAGGCTTAACCTTGAACTATAGTCGTTAAATTGAAAGAATTCTTTTTGAGGAAGAGACTACATTTGCCATTGACGTTGAAGGATACCCCTGAAAGATCCGGGGTTATTCACGTAACCCATCATAAAATCTCTCCTTAATTATAAAACCGGGTTAATCGTTTTATCCGAATTAAAACGGTGGACCCAGGGGCTAAAACTTTCCCGCCTCACCCTTTCAATCTTACTTTAACATCCATTCCTCATTATCAACACTACCATTTAGAGCAATAGGAGAAGAACCAGACATCGCGCGATATACATGAAAAAATATACAAGAAATTTATAATTAATAAAATAATTCTACAACTGATGAGAAAATTATAAAAAAGGCGGTGGGAAAAAGGGAGACAATATAATAATGCCAGCAACAGGAGGAACCCGACCGAAAGGTCTCCACATAAAACACCTGACCGAGATGGAGCGCTTCCGCGTCCGGACGCTGTACTACGACGCCGGCATGAGCAAGCCGCGCATCAAGCAGGTCACCGGCTACTCCACCAGCCAGATCCGCACCGCCATCCACGCCCAAACCGCCGCCGTCGCCCCGCGCTCGGGGAGGCCGAAAAGAGGTAAAGATCCCTACAGTACTACTATTGTAGTATCATCTAGATAGGGGTAGATAGATAGAGGTAAGCTAATCACACCAGTAGGATCCGACGGCCAAACGCCCACGAAGAAGCAGGCAGATAACGCTGGTCCCTCCTCGCAGAGCTCAGCCGGGGGTGAATCTACCGCGGCACAGGAGAATAACAGTAACAACACTCCTGTTGCGCACCCCTTACTCGACATATCCATGCACGCTCTTCAAGAAGCGTCGCAGCAGCAGCTTTCTCCCTTGTTCACAGCCAGCCCATCATCCCCCTCTCCTTCCGCCGATCCGTCTACCTCCTCTTCCTAATCACTGCCTTTCCTTCCTTTGTTTATGGCTTACGACACGAGATTGTATATCTCAGGGGCGGTTTTATTATGGAAGTACCTGTGCTGTTGAATTAGGTACAGGGGAATGTGCCGTCACGGATAGTTTTGTGTATTGTTAGAATCCGAGAGCAAGCGTAAAGGACCTACTGTGTCTGTCAGGTTCCACAATCTTCCTGTCTTTTGGTCAAGAGTACGATTGAATTAAGTCTGAGAGTATACCCCTGATCTTAACGGCGAACAGTATCTAATGCATGGCAAGCCGGAATTTACAGGACGAAATAACGCCTGTGGTTGACTTACCTGTAGTAAGAATACCTAATACTCTACGTCACAAGTTTAATTAGTCGGACCAACCAAAAGTTTCATGATCATCGTTTTCATTTCTCATTGAGTGATTCAGACAATATGCCATCTCGGCCTACCTAGGTCAGTTTTCCTGGGTACAAAAATCATAGCAAACTCCCCTGCTAATGCAATTGTGGACTCATGATGCGTGAGATGAAAGAACAAGGGTATATACCAGGATCAGAACATGGTAGCACTCGCTGCTACACTAACCTGACGAACCCCCGTCGATGAAAGAAACTTAGATGAGTTCTGGCATCACTCCCTCGATCGTCTCTACCTCCTGGACTGTAGGGGTTTCATGAGTGGTAGTCGAGGGGTCTGCGGCCTCGGGCTTTTGACGCTGAGGCACGTCGACTAGGTCGTCCTTCATCTCATCTCGAACGTAGGCGACATAATAAGGATCACCAGTCTGGTTTAAGTCATCCAGAACAGCCTCGGTGCCGCGGCTATCTTCTGTAACCGTCTCGTCGTTGTAGCGGTACCAGACATTGCGTTTAAAGTCTCGGATCCAGACCCAATAGTGACCCGCCGCCGTGCCACCACGGTGGCAAATCACAGCATGGATTGCATACTTCTCGCTCTTCATAGAGTCAAAAGTAGTCTCTTCCTTTTGACGCAACTCGAGAACTTCCTCCAGAGTTCCCACATCGAGTGGTGAGGCGGTTTCCCAGAGAATGTCGCCTAACTTATCGCTGAGCGGTTCGTCAGCTGGCGAGTCTAGCGTAGCTTTAGACATCTTCGATAATATCGACTCGATAGGGTCCAGCGTGTTGGATAGCTCATCCTTAGCCTGCAGGCCAATATCATCAAGGAACGGCTTATCCAGATGAGATTCTTGCTTCGACTTCTCAATTGCTGCCACAGTCGTATTTTGCAGTTCTTGGGCATCCATCATCTGAAAATCCTTGAATTCAGGGTCCTTAAGTTTAGGATTAGCACTGGATGGTTCAAAATAAGAAGGCAGTAATATAACTAACCACTGCGTTAGCCCACACTTCAGGGCCCTGGTTGGCTTTGCTCTTCTGATTGCTCGGGTGGATCTTGGTTCCAAGTTCTTTCAGGCGTTCCTTAAGCGCCCATGTCCTTTTACGAGCAATCCAGACGGGATAACCATCCTTAGCCTCCATGTAACGATCAAGATACAAGACCTCTGGGATAATAACGGGATTCTTGTTTTTACCCTTTGGGGTGCTTCTTTGAATGCAGATATGCAAGATAGGCGGAAGCGATCGAATGCTGCTGTAGCGTGCACGGTTTCCGTCATCGATCGGTTCATAAGAGAAATATCGATCTAAAGCCTCGACTAGTGTGCATCGTGCATTGCTCGCTCCATCTGCATTGTTGTTTGTGCCCTCCGAGGTCTCGCTCACCTCCTCGGGATAAGCGGTGATCCAGCGCTCTGGTACGATCTCGACATTCACAGGATTCTCTTCAATGGGAGTGACTGAGCCGTTTGTAGGCTGACCCTTCTTAGTCTTGATGGTGTAATTCACAATAGTAGTGAAAAATGTCTCTGTAATCTTGTCGGCTTGTAAACCGGATAGCTCGGATAATCCCATCGGGCCATCTGAACGTATTGCACGCATGAAGTGTTCTAAGATGTTACCGATGATCTCCCCAACGTCTTGCTGAGCTGTTCCTGAACGGTCGGAATGTTCTAATCGTCGTGAAACTTCTGCGAACTTGGCATCAAGAGATGAAGACTCAGCCACGTCCTCCATCTTGACATCATTCGACTGGGAAACGGGAGTATCCTCATTCGGCGTTTTTGACTCAGTGTTCGCCATGACTACGTCCTCGCTCTCATCAACTAATGTTTGGGAACTTTGTGAGCTAGCCAGTTCCAGCTTATCATTAACTGACTCGACAGTTACATTCACCTGCCCACTCACTCCGTTGTCATTATTTGCCTGGGGAATAGCAGGCGGTGCTGGTGATGGCCGTGCTGGTAAAGGTGGCGGAATATTCTGTGACTGCCGATCTAAAATATCTCTGGCCGATGAGAGAGCTGTATTCGCAAGTTTTTGTGATGGCTGAGCTGCGATTTGTGCAGTTGTCTGTAGATCAGCGAACAAACCCTGGAGCATCTCGACAACTTCCTATGATGTTAGCGTTTTCCGTAGAAAAAATAGAAAAAAAAAAAAAAAAAAAAAAAAAAAAAAAAGAGAGAGAGAGAGAGAAGGAAAGAAAAAGGGAGGAAAGTAGGAAAAGAAATGCAAAAAATTAATAGATGATTGGGATGCTTACATTGTCTGGCAACAATAGCTTCTTCTAGATTAACACTAGTGCCATTGCCTCCAGTTCGACGTCGTGCAACAGTCTCCTCGTCAAGCTCAAGTTTGACATCGTCAAAGTTGAGCACTATATCACGAACTACTTTGACGTTGTAGAAGTATTGAAGAAGACTGTTTAGGTAGCACGTGTTACCGATATTCTTAAGCCCAGGTGGCGTAACAGGGAGGGTCAACAATATCGGTGCCGAGTGCGGTTGAGGGATGAGCATTGGCATAAAGTCGGTCTCCTTCACAAATTCGGCAATCTTCTGCAATTCGTTCGCCTCTTCCGGGTTCTCTAACTTTCGCTTGTGATCGGATAGAACGTTGAGAGCCTCGATAACTCTGCCTCGGTCGATATTATCCTTCTATTATAGTAATTAGATACATCAAAGCAAGTTGCAGTGAGATGAGGATGACTTACACGAATCAGCCGCTCGACAAAGTCGCGGATTATCTCTGCGGTGTAGCTCGGTTCAACCTCTAAGAAATTTGCCGCTGCAGAAAGAGACATCGTTCCGCTTGAACCAGATAAGGCGAGTCCTGGTATTTCTGCATGCCCCAAAATCTTTGGATCAAGTTCGCTCACGATATCCCGTCCGAGGTGATTGCCAATCGCTTCGAGTTGCTGCAGAGCTTGGGCCTTGAACTCATCGGGCGCATATGACTTAGCCATTTCGTAGTATCTGGCCAAGAACCAGTCCGACGTCATGCCACTATCAGGGGAAGCATTGAAGAATTCATAAGCCTCTTCCACCTTTATTTCCATAGGGGTCGCATTATCAAAGCGAGACCTATACATGATAATTTCAATAGATGCATCCTCGCTGTGATTTGCAATGCAACGCAGACCGGCATCCAGATACTCGTTACGATCTCTCGGACGACGCTTGGAAAGGAGAATCGCGGCCCAGCTGAAGAACTCAGGGGGATAGTGTGCTAAACAACCCAGAAGGTTCAAATCATCGTCCGAAACTGTGGAAATGAAAGCGAGGTTAGGTGTACTGGCTGTGGGATAATCAGCTTGAAATGTTGCCAAAAGTTTTTCCCAGGCATTAACTGTATTTCCACCAGCAAACAAAATTTCAAGCTCCATCACAGCATCTTCCATACGAGCTCGTAGAGTTCGAACTCGGGTTGGTTCTTTTTCCTGTTCCGGTGGAGGAATGTACCAACACTCCTCGCCGGTTGAAGGGTCGATGCCTTCGTAGAAGCCTAGGAATCTCAGCAAGGCGTCGAAGTCGCTCCGCATACTCACGAAAAACCGCTTGTTACGCTTGTTGACCATCAATGGGGCATCAAGGTTCTTCTTAAGAGCATCGGTGAGGTAAGTCCGAAGAATGCCTTCGGACCCAAGATTTGTCGCGCTTTTTAGTCCTGAATATCGAATCTCATCTTCGGCCAGTGCAAGCCTCAGGTTCTTCTCAACCCTGTTCTTATCAGAAAGCTTTGCCACATCTACCGGAGAAAGTCTCCAGGGCACAACGTCGATCTTGATATTGAATAAGCAGTCGCCGGCCACACAGATAAATCTGGCATGACTAGTGGTGTCATCATAAGGGCTCTTTCCAGCTTTGGCTCCAGCCCTATACGTGGACCTTTCGCCGCAGGAAACGAGCATGTGGTGACGATGCTCCGTGCCCCAACTCTCAACGTGCTGAGAATCGTTTGTGATGTGGAAGTGATACCGACAACGGTTACAAGTCAATGAGAGAAAGTTCTGGTGTTCGGTGTAATACGATTGACTGCCAACTTCCAGCAACTCATGGCTGGCGCAATCACTGTGTACGTCAAGTACGGGCAATTTTGATGCCAGAAAGTCTCGGAGAAACATTGGAGACGTAAGAGCTTTGAGTTTTCATTAGTATTCCGTTTAATGAGA
Organism: Annulohypoxylon truncatum; assembly: GCF_022578515.1. Taxonomy (NCBI): domain Eukaryota; kingdom Fungi; phylum Ascomycota; class Sordariomycetes; order Xylariales; family Hypoxylaceae; genus Annulohypoxylon; species Annulohypoxylon truncatum. The sequence continues at coordinate 30,757 of NW_025953849.1, forward strand.
GATGATTGCTGTATAGCACATGAAAACTTACGGTGGGGGTCTGGGCCAAGCTGTAGACTAAGTCTTGCTTGCCATTGCAGTCGGCGAAGTTCCGCCAGGTCGTCCAACTTGTAAAGTGGCTCCATCGTGAATAATCAAGCCCGTGTGGGCATGAGTCTGGGAAGAAATAAGTAGGCGTCAGCATATCCTTCGCCTCTTTTCCGGACAGTCACCGAGGATTTCCGGAGAGCAATACCTATGTAAAAGAGATATGCAGGTTCGGGAATTCCAGGATACATATGATTATCACGCACACTTACCTAGCTGCTCGAAACTCTATACCACATAAAAAGAGGTTTATTGACAATAGAGGGATGCTTTACCCAATCTAAGCAAATTATTAACGAAGAATAAATGTGATAGCCTCGAAAGTACTCACCATAACAAAACGGGGTAAACTTAGATAGGATAAGGGCTGGTAGAATTCCCTAAAATAATGTTAGCAGGTGACATAGATACGGTGCAAGAAGAAGGGGGCATATTATGTAAATTTGCTTCTCCCTTTTATACGGAGATAGATGCAGCGAAGATTCCCATAACTAGTAATGATACTCAAAGAATATTATTTCAACCCGTGGAAAAAGATGACGGGAGTTAAGGGACGGGAGAGGAGATTCTTTCACTGTTGAAATAGGGTTGGGCGATATAAGGTAGATATGTGAATAGCATGTGTACGGAATGGTACGATCATCCAACCTTGACTGTTCTATCATCCTATGTTTCTAGACACCCAAGTAGATATCTCAGGATTACTCCTGAAGCCAAGCCTACTTGGCGACATTGTGAGGAGAGGTTGGATGGATGTAATAGAATAGCAAGTGAATATAAGTGCTCGTGATTGCCGAGACCAAGCTTCCTGTGATTAAAGGCACGCATTCATGACCTTCAAAAGAGAGAAAAACTAGGCGATATGTGGTTGGGATATGAAGTAACAAGGGGAGCCGACACATAGCTACTCCTCCAAGCAAAGGGGATAAAAGGTGCGAGAGAGGAGGGGGATGAAAAAAGATGCGGAAAATACATACCTTTGACGAAGGAATGTGATTAGATGCTCATTACGAGTAAATAAAACGGTAAAGACGATTCCCTGTGGGATGTTAGATGTAGAAATGAACGACGATGGATACAGGGGAGGATTCACAAATGCTTGCCTGAGACGGGTATCATGAATATGGATCAATGACATAAACCCGAAGGAGTCCAAGTCCAACTGCGGGAAAAGGAGTGACGTATGATAAAATCAAAAGGAAAAAAACAACGCGAGTCGACGCGAGGGGTATCTGTGTGAACGTGCCTCCAGTGACAATATGTGCGCGATGGAGTAAGCGTTGTGGTGAACGGTTTTCCGCAGACTTGATGAATCTTTTTTCTTGAAAAAGATGTGATGCTTGAAGCCGATCCAAGGTTGCCTCTCAAAGATTATGGAGCTAGGATAATCAGTAAGCTCAACTAGGTAGGTACCGGGAGTACCTAGCTGCAGCTAGCTGTATGGTCCGTGCGACAGCGCTTACAGCTCTTGAGTGGTACCCAAACACTGCCACATCTTCCTGTGTGGCGGTTGGCTTGCGTAGGCGGGCAGGGCGGGTTATCGGATATTCCTTTGCCTAGCGCGGTTTCTTCGAAACTCAAAGTAACAGCCAATAGGAGAAACTTCGGCTATATTGAGCCAGTCAACTTCGATGTAATTGATCGAAGATCAAAGCTCGAAGCTTTAGAGGAAAACCCCGGCTATCAATCTCCTCCTTCGACATAACCCACACCCGAACAACCCACTCATATACTCTCGAGCCCAACTTGTGAATAGCCTCCTTCGGGCTGGAGTCCAAGATGGCGAACCCACATCCCATCCAAGCCATACCGGAGGAGACACCCTTCCACCCGCACGATGCTCTGAAGTCCGGAATAAAAGGCGCGATTCTCGGCGGATCCGCCGGTTTCATCGTTGCCGCCGTTCAGAACTCTCTAGCCAAGACTAACGTAGGAGCTTGGGCGGTTCTCACTCGGGGTGGTGGCACCATAGCCATGTTCAGTACGTTTACTCCCCATCCCAATTGGAAACGAGGCCATGTCGTGCTCTACCGGGTCTAGAGCAAGCCTATCCGGGCTTGATAAGGAACTAACATATTCTCACAGCTGCCGTCACCTCCGTGTATAGCTTCTCCAAGGACGCAACCGCCAACCTAAGAGAGAAGAACGACACTTTTAACACAACCGTCGCCTCCTTCCTAGGCGGAGCCACCATCGGCCTTAGGAGTATGTCTTTTCCCCCTCTCCCCTTAGCTGTAGGCCTATCATTTTCATGATAACCATGTTGCTAACCATGCCGCCCCCCAAAAAGCTGGCCGAATACCCCAAATCCTCGGCTTTGGCGCCGCCTTTGCTGCAGTCATGTCGACTTTCGAGTATACGGGTGGCAGTTTGCGCGGCCGAGCCCGTACCGAGAATCCGGAGATGGACGACTATGAATATAAGGAGGCTCAGCGCAAGACTCGGCGACGGCCTATTGAGGAGACCTTGGCCAACATCGGAGAGGGCAGAGGTATTAATATTTCCATTGTCACTTCCACCACCCGCCCCGCCTCCTGTAAACCCTGCTCTGCCTCCACCACGCCGTCCCACTGCTGTGGTGGCTGTGGTGACAATGACAATGACTGCAAAGACTAACGCGCGACTCCTAATAATATAGGCATCAAGCCCGAGAACTATGAGGAGCGCCGAAGACAGCGATTAAAGGAGAAGTACGGTGTTGAGATCAACCCCGTGCGCGCCGATGGGCTATAATCGCGATGACAGATTCGGATTTGATTATTTTGCGGAGCTAGGAAGCATGGCTTCTATTAACCGGCTCGAGCCTTAGGGCACCTAGTTCTGGTCGGCTAGTCGCAGCAAGGCGACAACGATCGATCACATAACCTCATCTACAGTACCTAGATAGGTAGGAGTAGGTAAGGGGACACCTACGAGAAGTACCACCTTGTACATAAAGAAGAATCGGAGCTCTTGAAGTTCATATATCTGCCTCCTGCTTCTAATAGCCAATAGACGGCGATGAGCTCTCGTCAAGGAGGCGGAGCTTGACCTTGTGGTAAGTTGACGATTCCCTTTCTTTCATACCCTACCTGCCTATCTACTATGATGAAATTTTTAGAGGCTGTTTATGACTCGTGTCTCACGAGCATGATTCATCCAACTCACCACATTGTTCTATCTTATTCTGATTACCGTCCGGAACTCAAACATGCACATATTCGTATCTTTGTCTGTGGAGCTTAGGCTAACACGTATGTTTCAGATCACGTCAATCCATGTGCTGCGATGTTCATGCCAAAGGAAAGTAGTAGTTCGTTTGCAATCCATACCATATAGAAATGCCGGCCTATTTGTTCAGTCCAGGTACCGGCTTTTTGGGAATCTTCTGCCTAATCTAACGCCTAACCTAGCTGACCCCCAATTACCCTTGCGAAAACCAACTAGATGAGTCCCTGAAGGGGATGCAAAATCTAAACGTATACACAAGGTAGTCCGTAAAAGAGAAAAAAGCCTGCCCTTATAATCCCGTGTTTCCTCCCTAGTACAAACTCCGGGTCGCCGTCCAACAGGACACCTAGAATGATCCAGTGCCAGACTTGTAACCCAATGGTTCCTCCGTAGAAAGGTCTCATAGTCCAGTTCGGAATGATCTAGCCCTGCTGGTTTCCTGAAACCGAACCTGTAAGCTAGCTCAAACATACTGCTGTGACATCATCATAGTCTCAGTAGAAGTTTTGCAAATCCGGACCAGGGCCACCCGAGGGCCGTCCCTGACCATTACCACCCATCCCAGGCCATTGACCCGGGATTGGGAACGGCTGGCCGTACGGCGGAGGGGGAGGCAAATGCTGGTGGAACTGAGGGCCGCCCTGAGGTAATGCTGGAAAGGTGTTGTCGTCATACGAAACAGCTGCTGCACCATATCCATTCTGAGAGCTTTCGCGAGTGTCAACGTCGTCCAAAGAGCGATAGCCATGGGCTCCCTTGCCGCTTCTACCAGAATTCTTGTAGCCTCCTCTGCCGCCACGGTTACCCCGAGGAGCACCGCCACCTCTGTGGCCACCGCGACCCCGATTGTCACCTCCACCTCGCGATTGAGATGAGTTGTAGTAATCTCGGGCACCGTTACCACGATCCCTGCCGTGGTGACGAGATTGGCGATCATCATCGCTGGGAAACTTGCGCTTGGAGCCTCTATGCGGGAACAGCCTGTCGTGCTGGTCGTCCTCGCCATCTTGATCTTCGCGATCGATACGGAGCATGACCTTTTCACCCACCGTAGTCTCGAAAACGAAGTTTTGATCAGCTGGGACTGGTTGCCATTGATGGATCTTATTTACATCAGCGGGACGAGTTCCTCCTTTCGCGCCCATGACGACGGCCGGTGTCCGGTTGTCGGAGTGGTAGATGGCATTAGCAGGAACGGGCCTTACACGCACCGCCCAGAGGTTTGACTGATAGGAGCCAATGTCGGTTACCTCCCACTTCATCTTAGAATTGAGGCCTCCTATCTTATCTAAAATGTGCTGTGGGCAGGATCGTGCTGTGATGAGGATAGTGTTAGCAAGGGGTTTAAGGTCCTTCGTCTCCGGTGCCAACGTGTTAAGAAGCGAGATTAGTCGCTTCGTATCAGAAGGCTGGATCATGTAGCTGGTGAACAAGACGGCTTTCTTGATAGCTAGGCGCCCACTCCGTCCGCCTTTTCGTTCTTTTGCAACAGCGATGTTGTGGGCGTTGATAAGGTGTTGCACTTCTGCCACCTCAACGACGGGATCGAGGGTAGTAGAGAGCTCAGCCACTGGTACGACGTGGCCAGTAATCGGGTTCAGTCCGCGATTGATGAGATGCTTGTTGTAATCAGCAAAGAAATCCCGAAACCCCCCGACGTGTTTCGGGCGGTCTTCGTAAATTCGCATCTCTTTCGCCGATGCGTATGTTCCCAGTACTGCTCTCAAGAAGATCTGCTTGAATTCCATAGTAGACTGGAAGCGCTCGCGGTTAGGGCCAATCGCCGGCTTCAACCCAATCATGTCGAACTGGAGACCTTTGCTCGCGACAATTCGCTTGATGAGCTGAGAGAAGCCTTTCTCAGAACGTCCAGTCAGGAGAACGGTGAGAGCATCATCTTGCTCCATGCTCAGTTGGACCAACTGAACGATTTTCTCATTCCACCATCCATTCCAGGCGCGCTTCTCTTCTTGTTCGACACCTTCGCCAGTTGCAGATAGGATTCTCGAGTCATGCCACCAACCGCCATTCACAAAGATATCAGGGCTCATCAGCTGCCCGACCGTCGGACCGTTCCATAACTTGGGGTTCGGGAGAGGAGTCTTGAATACTACGAAGTCGCCCACTGTTAGCTATGAAAGGGGGTCGAGGCGAGCAAGCAAGCAAGCAACGTAGATACTAACAGGTATTATCGAAGTCGTAGACGTGAACGGCATTGATCGCGTTGACAGCTTAAGTGGCAGGTTAGTAGAGAACATAATAATGCAATAATCGTAGGACCATATTGCCCAGGTGGAAACTCACGCGGAAGCTTCTTATCTAAAATAGACCATCGGCTAAGAGCTGTGATGGTGTGGCCGTGATCGGCGCGGGCGACTTGATCGGACACCATCCTTCGGTATCCGCGTAACGAATGGCTTTTCAATAACGTGGGAATTCGCAATGAAAACATACAATTATAGCGACGATTTCATGTCGGATGCAAGTGAAGTGTCAAGAAGGCGTGATTAGAAACGTTTGTTGAGAGGAAGTTCGTTAACGTTGGGGGACGAAGGCTCTCGCGCCTTCTGAGGTATCTTGGTATTCGACCTGTCGCAATTGGTGAGAATTCCAAGTCCCTTAAAGCATCATAGCCCAGGAATCTAGGTATGTACAAGTTGCTAGAACTTATCGATAATATTTTTATCGTAACTTCGAGTACAAGATGCCCCACAAGAATTACTAGTTCACCAGTAACTTTAGAAAAACAGGTAAAACTTTCTCTAAAAAACAGGTAAATCCATTTTTAGACTAGCGCAACACCACTTTAAACCAATCAGCTTACAAACTGCACACAGTTGTTTTGCAATAACAAAAACTTTTTATTTAAAAAATGAAGTATATACTATTAGATAGAGATTAATGAGAGGAATCGATTGATCTAGGTTGCACTTGTATTAGACGTATAATGACTGAGATATCATAAAGAATTCATATGGCTGAGTAAGCAGGTGCGTTGGAGTTGAGGGGTATCACGTGCTACTGCAAGGTACTGCTCGCTCACCTTAAACACTGATAACTCATGGCAGAGCTAATGTAATTGGATAAAAATTACACCATTAGATTTGCTGGAATGAGGGCTTTATAACAGTATATGCTTTACTTTTAGAAACTCTTGCAAACAAAACCTATTCAGATTTTATTAAAGGGTTAGTGACTTAGGCGCGGGGCTGTTTTTTGGCTTATATAATGTTATTTTTAACTTATGTAATGCTGCTTAAGTAACTCGGATTTGCGTTTTTTAACCAATAAATAATAAGCTATAAATGGGTCCTATGTGGAGCTAGAGACAACCAGTAAGATTAGTGTCATAGCTTTGAACTAGTCTAAAAATGGATTTACCTGTTTTTTAGAGAAAGTTTTACCTGTTTTTCTAAAGTTACTGCTAGTTCACGGATGTACTTGCAGGGATTAGACGGTAAATATGGCCCAAGCTCCCTTTGCAGCTACAATTGGACGGTTTCCATGCATATTACATGCATATAAGAAAACATATGATATTACGTGGGACATCTCGAACCAGCATTTCATCTAAACAACAGATTCCAAGGTCGTCGAATCAACACATATGAGACACTCACTCATTATAATGAGAATATGGCTGCCCGTAACGCCATAACTCTCGTGCAGAAATCCAAGGCTTCAGCCCCAGAGATCCTACAGCTACGATGTCACATCCGGCCAGGCGCAAGCAAAGTACGCGAGGGAGTTGCTGCTGTTACGGATGAGTGCATCGAAATGTGTGTTGCGGCTCCACCACAAGACGGAAAGGCGAACAAGGCCGTGGTTGAGATTCTAAGCGAGGTAAGCATATTCAGATCTGTTGGTTCAAGAAGTTATAGAAACTCTACGTATCTAGATAGAGTCGTTCACGGCATAGAAATCATACGAGATAGGACAGTAAATAGTGACACAATCCCAGATCCTAGGCGTCCCAAAATCAGACTTACAAATTACGCACGGGATGAAGAACAGGGACAAGACCATCAGCATCGCCAGCGCCTGCTTCCGGCGCGGAAAGGACATGGAAGGCAGTGAAGACATAGTAGCCATGGTTAGACAGAAGCTGCTCAGTCAAGAGTCGTCATAACGAACGCAACCCACGATAGAAGGATTAAAGTGGTGATCCGCTACCATTCATTAAATACCCATTCAGACTTCAATTTCGTGAACCCATACCCAAAACTCCGAGCCTATGCCATAGTACTAAGTGTACCTGATTAAAAGATATACATGGATGTATATGTATAAGCATCTCAGAATTCCATCCCCTCCTCCCTCTCACGCTTAACCTTCGGATCCGCCTCATCCTTCATAAGCGCCAGGACGAAACTCCTGAAGTACTCCACATACGGCCTCAAGCTCGTCTTCTCCCAATCCTGCAACGGCTTCTTCCCCTTTCCCCCGTCCTCCTTACCTTCCTCGCCACTATCTTCCTTCCACTCGTCAATTTCCTGCAGCAGCTCCTGCACCGTCGGCACGCCCAACGGGTCAAACTCCTCCAACTTCCGCGTATCAATCGGCACGCACACCCTGCCGGTGCCGGGGTGCACGACGAACGGGCTCTTCAGCAAATGGTTCAGCCTCTTGCTGACCTCGATATCGAGGCGCGGGTACGTGTACTCGAGCACGACGTCCTGCTTAGCCTCGAGCAGCGCCTGCGCGTCCAGTTTCTTGCTCGCGCCCGACTTGGCCAGCGCGTCGATGTCGGCCCACTTGGACGTGCTGGCGCGGCCTGGCGCCGCATCCCACTTCTTGCGCAGGCCCTCGTTAAGAGCTTTGTCCGGGAGGAGCGAGAGCAGGTGCTCCGCGCGCTCCGGGGACGCCCACGGATCCTGCGATTCGAGGACGTCGGATTGGAAGTGTGGGGCTAGGATCTCTAGACTCCGGCTTTAGGGTGGGCGTTAGCATGGTCGGAGCTTTCTAAAAGGGCAAGATCGGATGTACCTTATATGAGGGTGCAAAGGCCTCCAAAGATTAACCTTCTTGCCGCTCTGCGCACCACCTCGGATCACCTCGAGGTACCCGGCAATGGCCCTGCGCTTCTGATCGTCCATCGTGCGGGCCTTCTTATCGCAGACCCAGGCGTGGGCTCCTCTTCGGCCGGAGTACACCCACATGATATGCTTGAACCCGAAATCCTCCCGCAGCGCGACGTCTATGACCTTGATAGCCATAGTCATGAACTGCCAGCAGCGGTTGCAGATATTCGCCTTGTCGCAGCACGTGCGGATGTCGTCGTAGTCCGTCAAATCGATATCGAAGCACAGCTCCTTCGCCAGCGGCTTGAACGCGCTCGAGTTCCGCAGCGTCTTGCGGTCGCGCGGGTTCGTCGTGTACACGGGGCCGATCTCGAAACGGGTCGGCAGTTGGCGGAGCACGTCTTTGCGGAGTCTAGAAACCGGGCATGGTAAGCCACAAGCCACAAGCCCATTTCATAATTACGTAGCATCAAAACCATGAACAGACAGATACTCACAAGTCGGAGCTGGGGAAGGCTTGATATCGCAGGTAAATATCGCTCTGTAGCGTAAAGGCGAACTCGCGGTGCGCGAAGTCGTTGGTAGGTGTCGGGCTGTGGTTGAGCCACTGGAAGAGGTACCGCCAGGGGAAGAATCGCTGGTAGAACAGGCGCAGGATCTCGGGATCCGATGCTTTCACGGCTACCGGCCCATCACTAGAACATTTGTTAGAGAACTCTTCTGGCTAGGCATGATAATTCCGTAATCTCACAAGGGCGATGCTGGAGCCGACGACTTGTCTACGCCTGGCCGCGAACTGGGGAACTCATCATCCGAGTCAACATCCGCGAATAAGTCTTCTAATTTTGCGTCCTTCTTGTCATTTTCTTCTATTTTGATCTGTAAAGTATCTGTCTCAGCCATGGCGATATCGTTATCGGCTGCCTGGTCGTCGCCGTTCTGAGCTGGAATGTCCGTCATGGTCTCTTCGGCAACAGGGGTTTGAGAGTCGGCCTCGGGCGATTTGGAGTGAGGCATTATGAACGAAGTGATCTCTAAAACGTCCTCTATGGTCCAAACTCAACGTATCTGCTGATCTTTCAAACGAAGTCCCAGGGAACCATAGAGCATAGGTTAGTATTGTATGGTGTGAATGGGTACAACTATAGAGGGGCTATATCTTAATTGACTTTAATTGAAAACCGACGCGACGCGACGCGTTCACTAGGCAGCTAGATGTTATCGATAACATTAAAACCATCATGACGTAATCAATTCATTTATGCAATTATAAAGATCGGTATGTGTCTAATGAAGCATTGAGAATCATTTTCCGATGATATGATGGACGTCAATATTAATTGTGTTATACTACCTGGCTCGGGACACAATCAAGTGAATGGAATACCCAGGTACTGGTTGCTAGCATTATACAGGTAGTGATTCTATATCTGCCGTCTTACCATCACCCCTATTCGTAAGCGCAACTAGAAGGGACAAACCTCCGCAAGATAAATAGGTAGGTATTGCACCTCTTTTTAATTCAAGCCAACAATCAGATTTGACTTCTATCCCATTACTAAGGACCTGCTATAGACCTTTCCTATTCTGTAGAGGCTGCCACCACATACAGCCTATATCTCTAGAGAATCCGTAGTCATTTCAGTCCCGAACTGGAGCTTATTTCCCAGGCGAGAACGCCGAATCGAAGTCTTAGAAGACACCTTATGCCCTTTCGAGTGGAAATACGCTAGTCAGATTTGTTTCGTGTATTCTCGTACGCCGCAAAATCACTCATCGTCATCGTCTTCCTCCTCGCTTTCTTCATCGGCGTTTTCTAGCCACTCAACGAGCGCCTGGCACTTCTCCCGCACACCTGCTATTAGACCCTCCTCTTTACTCCTGTCATCCTCCCACCAACCCAAGATTCCGTCTTCCTCCAAGATATCGAGGTCGTACATTTGCTGCAGCATAGCAGCTAGAAGGTTTCCGGCCTTAGCGACTTCAATTATCTTCGCGCTGCTGGCGCACGCCTTCTGTACTGCTAGCGCAAACTCCACCTGTTCTGCCACGGAATGGTCACTAACACCAACATCCGATACGAAATCTGTCGCACCTTCACGTGATGTGAGTACCTGCTTAGCGGCCTTCGGGGGTTCCAATGCACCGTTCTCTGCGTTCGTTAGTTCGACGGCGCGTCGGACGAAGGCGGTCGCGACAGCTTTCCTCATCGCAGCATCGGATGCGTTATTAGCCAGTCGTAACGACGTAAACTCGAGCTTCTCGGATTCGAAGTTACCCGAAGTCCCACGGAGAACATCTAACAAACCATGAACCGCGTCGGAATGGAAAGAATAGAAGTTGGGACCACCTGAATCGTCTGAGGCAAACGAAGAAAGTCGTGATCTCGACGTGGGCTGGCTAAGGGTTGCCGATGCTCGTCCCGATTCGTCGTCAGACGAGTCATCATCATCTCCAAGCGTTGAGACGGATGAGTCTGAGAAATCAAGATCCTCAAGCGAGTATATAAGTGACTTTTGCAGGTTTGACGGGTCATCAGGATCCTCCTCGTCATCTTCGGGACTCTGAAAGAGCGTGCCCTTGCCTTCAGCGCCAACAATCTGGGGCTGCGATGATGCGGGTTTTCCGTATCCTGTGAAAAGAGATAACATCCTACCAGGTTCGACGTCCGTCAGATCGCCCAAGTGAACCCCGAACGATACAAGGGCACCCTCATGAACGTAGGCTTCTTTGCCCACAACTGTCTTCTCCGCGATAATCGCATGCTCCACCACAGCGCTGTCGTTAATTATAGCGTCATCCCATATGAAGCTGTTAACGATCCGCACATTGCTACCGATTTTGCAATTTCGGCCAATGACACTATTTCTTATTGTGCTACCTGATCCGACGTGGGTGTCTTTTCCGAGAATCGCATAGGTAACTTCGCTGTTCTCTTCAACCTCGACATCGTCCTCCCTGTACACACTAATACCCCGTAGTTGATAGGTCTGTCCTGGTAAGAGATTGCACTCGGGTACGAAGGGATATGTCCAGCCATTCAGCACGTCCTGGCTGATAGCGTCGTACATCTGGAGATTCCTAACGCGTGCGCTATAACCCTCGTTGACGATTTCGGTGTGAATCATTTTCCCGTTCAACTCCCAGTCCTTCAGCACGCCATGCAAGAAATTTGCGCGTGGGAGCTCGTAGTCAAAGCTCTCGGACCATAAGGCGAGAACATCGGGTGTACATATATCAATTTCAGCGTCGATTAAATCGGTCCGAGCTTCGGCTTCGCGGTTCTCGAGTATGGTTGGGTCAAGTGTAACATAATGATCGGCTTGCAATGGGTGTATTTCCTCGTAGTGTAGACATCTTTTAGCTTTCGGATCGATGATGAAGGCCGGTGTTATCCCTTTCGTCTTAGTGTTGTGCTGTCCTTCACCACCTTCTCGGAGGACCATGGTCATACATGAGTCTCGGTTCGCTTCTCGACGAACTCTGTGCGCTGCCAAAGCCCCCTCAAGGGAGATATTAGCAACCAAATCGCCATGTACCAATACGAAGTCGCCTCCGATGATATTGCGCTTGTCCAAATCTCGAAGGAAATCGCCTATGGATCTAGCATCGGCAACACGTATGAATTCGAGAGTCGTAAACGGGCATGATCTTAAGCCAGGACACCATCTGGAAGAATTGACATATCTCTCGATCTGCTCGTGGTGGTTGCCACAATATATGAAGACCTCCTGAACACCGTTCATGGCGAGGAATTCGAGGGAGTATTCGATGAGAGGTGTGTTCGCAAGGGGGAGGAGGCACTACAATGAAATCAGCAATCATGATTGTAGCCCAAGAAAGCTTTCCCATTGAATTACTCTTGGTTTCTCTACTGAGAAAGGGTGGAATCTAGTCTGGAAGGAATCTGCTATAAGCTGAGGATCATGTTAGCTATAGCTGTCACTACTGCCCCACGATAGTTCGGAAATAGAGAAATACATACCACTGCTTGAAGAACATCTTCTCTCTTGTCTTCCGTTCCTGGCTTTCCAGATTTCTTTCCTTTTGAAGAGGCGCCACTTTTGACACCTTTATTCTGCGACATTTCGACTGAATGATGTCTGTCGTTCGTTATATGTTGCGCATGAACGTGAATGTGTAATTGAAGATGAGATGATGTTTTGGTGATGGACAAGTTAAAGTTATTTGGAGGGGCAGTTTTTGGAGTTGCGTTATAACGATATTACCCCGCTATTTCTTACCTTTACTCATTAAAGAAATATCATTATAAGTTTATAGAGATAATTACGTAATGAACCGTTTGGAATCTGGATCACTGATCAAATCAAAAGATTCAACTCCTATGTAATAGGTACAACGTCTTGTCACCCACAATCATTTGAGCTTCAACGATCTTCATACGTTATCCCTTTACCATATCGATATTGAAACATATTCATCAGGATTAATATACGTTTAACAGATGAACGTCTAGAAGCTCAAGAGCTTATCCATGTTCTTAAAGAAGGACTTCACCAGAGGCTTGAATATATGCATTCAAGAAGACAATTAAGGAGACGCAATCGCATGCTTCGTCATGTGTCAAATTGTTCACGATCTCTGTTGCCATCGATCTCTCCTGCCAACCCCGAAGGGATTAATATCGATATATCCAATATATTCGAGTCCCAGAATACATCTTCTCAAGATTTAAGGCAAATTTCCTTACTCTAATTTAGTAACGAACACAATATCTCTGGTAGGGTAAACCAAGATATAATCCAGGGAATAGAAGACCGTTCCCCGACTGTCCACGATGATTCGGTTACGAGTTCATAATTTTCCGAAGACCTATATTGGACTTAGAGGCCGGGATGGATCAACAGAGTATACCGCGATGACTGGATACATTCCCGTTCCTGTTCGGTACTGGGGGAACAGCCACATCCTATAACAAACGAGGATCCTTCCTCACAAGCACCACCAAACTCCACTACCCAACGTTCCGAACTTCAACTATGTGAAGAACAGCACCGTATAGTCTCAAACCCCGCTGCCTCACCACTTCACCATCAACATCGTCACCGGGCACGAGACCATCTCCAACAATCGATCCCTTCTCGAATTACCCGCTATATGAAACGCCGCGCCATGAGACAGACGCGCCAATCACGGGGTCAGGGGAATAAGAGGCAGGATCTCTGGGAGCTTGATCAAAATGGTAGGCCTTGCTATGCATGATCAGTCCTCAACTAACATATTGGTGTCTAGGTCGTCCGTGTCGAGCGGCAAATATAAGATAGGTGCGAAATAATAATAGATCTTGTTGAAACACAGCTCTTCACTTACTAGTCGTGATTAGGTACCATAAAAGGAGCTGTAGCGATTATATGAGGCAGGCAACAGGTGTTAGATGGAGTCTACTTGATAGGAAAGTGCGACAAACACTGTGCTGGTATTTAAGATCTCAGTGCGGAGATCCAAGCTTTAAATCTTCTTCGACAATACAAAATGTAAAGCTGCTATGTTAATATCAAATAATCAACGAACGAGCAAGCGTCTGGAGCCACCCGTGAGCTAAAGTGAAGCCCCTATCGGTCGAGAATTCGAACGATAGGGGCTTCGGTTAAACCTCGGTTGAATAAATTCGGGGGCCATTAGCTATGTCCGCGTAATGCGGGGACCTCATATCAACCAAGTAATCTGATACGTACACACGTGGAGCTAACCAGCAGGTCGGGAACGTAGTAAGTCTGGATCGAATATGATCTAGACCGGGCGACGCAGGGGCGTAACGGCAAGGGTGGGCCAAGGGTCGAACGACTGCCGTGGAACAGACTGCGGTCTAGGCTAGAGCTCTACAGTTCTAGAATCTAATCCTCAAACTAAACCTCGTGAGCGAGCCCCTGGCTAGCTGCAGACGCAACCCTAACCGTTACCTTACGCGGCTTGCATATCCATACATATGTATGTACATTATGTAGGAACGGACATATGGATGTGCATAGGGTACTGCCGCTGCTGCTGCTAGTCACGCTTCCCCGGTCTCTATCCAGACGGATCTAACCATGAACCGGTGTTTGGATTGGTTCATATCCTCATCGGCGTTATCTTGTATCCGTCTTTCTTATTTGATACTGAAGCGTTTGCTGTATTTTCAAGTCTGGAACCGGCAATAAGTAAACAGAGAGACGTCTACGTACCAATCTTCAAGCCACGAAATCAGCTGCCCAATGCCTTAAACAAGTTGGGGTGCCGCGTGGGTCATCTGTTCAAAGGTCGATGTGAGCTAACTCAACTTATAAAACATCGATCCTTTATTGTTCCATCACCAGTCAAGAGTTGTTGGCGTTCTAAGAAGATCTACCTACGTAGATATGCGAATCATATGATCATGATATACGTACTACTAGAAAAGGGCAAGGGTCAGGGGAAGTCGATCTGTGCCGAGGTTTGTGTTTCCAGGGGGAATATCCCACGCTTCCCGGGAGGCTAGAGCCTGGCAAAGAGGGTTGGCAAGGCCTTCTCATTAGTCCACAGGAGTCCCGTTCCGTAAGATCGGTGTCTAGATCAGCAGATCCTGTTACCACCTGCAGAAATACTGGGACGGGCACTCTTTTGTGCCCGGGGTGTATTGATTTCCCATCGTTATTGATGGGGTTTCGATCTTCGATCGCATTCTAGGCTTAGCCAATAATTTGCCATTATAACATATCTACTAACGATTGCGGCTCAGTCGACGGATTCTTATTATTTCGTCACACTTGTTGTTCGATGTCAAATGTACACGGCACATAAAATATGTGCCCAGGTATGCTTAAAACACGACTTTTAAACGATGTTCAGGAGTTTGCTCGCGTGTCCAGATGCTTATGATAGCTAAAATCCAGCAGCGGAAGTCCGGCTGTTATTTAATCTTTCGAGTTTGTGTCTTTCCCTTAAGATTAAACTTTCCCAACAACATTTGAACCTTGGAGCTTTTTGTTTGCTCTTTCCTTGCTGTACTATATACTATACCTACATGTACCTCTCCACCTGAATATGGAAGATACCTACATATTTCTATAGGTACTTTCAATGGCATAAATGCCTGCCGAGGAAACCTCAGTTTCCTTCTCGCCTTCATTCTTTCCTCGCCTAATCAAGTCGTTCCTATGCTATTCACTGTTCTCTATTGCCAAATATGGAAGCCACTTTACAGCATAGGTCCACATGACACCGTTACCAGTCCACCGGTACCAATACAAACGCGAAATCGAAATAAGATGGGAAAGAGAGGAAGAACTAGCGGTCCACGCTGGGGGTAAAGGCATTTAAGGTGGGCACGTGTATTCTCAATTTAATGTACACTCTGTTTGCGCTGGGTTGAAGTTTCCTTCTCACAGCGGCAAGCCACAAACCACAAAACCTT
The DNA here is from genome assembly GCF_022578515.1 of Annulohypoxylon truncatum. Taxonomy (NCBI): domain Eukaryota; kingdom Fungi; phylum Ascomycota; class Sordariomycetes; order Xylariales; family Hypoxylaceae; genus Annulohypoxylon; species Annulohypoxylon truncatum. Next base: position 46,468 of record NW_025953849.1, read on the forward strand.
GACACTCCAGCAAATTCTCTTTTCCGAACCCTCAACTCTCCCACAACGTATACTCGTGGGCAAAAGAGCATTCAATCGTTCATCATTTCCTCCTTTATCGTTCATCTAATCTCTTCATTCAAGATGGAAATCCTCGATCGTATTCGTTTGTCATCTAGTCACACATCTACCCGGGCATACGTTACTATCCGATGCTTTTAAATCCAAGAGATCAACTGCATCTGAGACAACAGTAAACATAACATGATTGGCTTTCTCAAGCCTTCCATACAAGAATGGTCCTAGGCGCTTGCTCTTCAAGCCCCCTCAGGACGACCATTGTATGCAATCTAGGCTCGACATCCAAGCCCTTCCCTCGTACTTCATCCATCCAACCCAGGAGCTGCTGGCTCCTTGCTACTGATATACATGCAGTTATTGCTCTAGAAAATATTCAAGGGGTATTCCATGATCTAACACAGAGCTCTCTTCCGCTCCGAGTGCCACAATAACTTCGACACAGCAGACCAGTCAGGTAACCCCCATGCACGAGATTTGCTACGGTACCAAAGTCAACAATACCATGTCCTTTTAACGTATCGATTACCGAATTCCGGCGGACCTCGTGGACGAGCAACTAAACATGAGAATATATACAAGTCGGGATCAAGGTATTAGTGGGAAATTGGCAGAAATGCGATGTTATTCATGGGTTGTAATTCCCCTGTGGCGCATATAGCCGTTGTCGTTTCTCGGGCGGCCCGTCTGAGCGTTGTATACCCTCGGGCATTCTTTGCTGCGGGGGCATGCCCATTTGCGGCATCATGGCGTTGGCGTATTGGGGCTTCTGAGTCCCACCCGGCGTGAGCACCATCTGGGAGCCGCTGCCCGCGTTTAAGTATCCCTGATCCTGTGCCAACGTTGGCGAAGCGTGGGGCATTTGACTAGGAGAATGCCACGAAGCACTCGTGGCCGGAGATTGAATCGGGGTGGTGTCGAACTTTCCTACCGGACCGGATGAGGCTGCTGATAGGGGGGCCATGCCAATTCCTTGGTTCGAATACGGACCTGGCGTCGGCGGTTGACCGGGGGCTCCATTCGGGTACATCGAATCCATCATGCTCTCGGGGGGAGGGTTCCGCATGAAATTGGCAAGATGTTTTCTCAATTTGCCAATCATTCCCTCCTTGGTGAACGGTTTGGCAAGCACATCTCGCATACCTAGGCACGATGTCAACATCTCGAGAGTCGGATGCGAGGCAGATGAAAAAGAAAAGGACCTACCCCAGTGGAAGTACATTTCAAGATCCTGCTGATTAATATTGGATGTCATTGCGATGATTGGAGTGTTGGGTTGCACTTCGCGGATCATCGCCGTTGCCGAGACACCGTCAAGTTGAGGCATCACAATATCCATGAAAATCAAGTCGTAGTAATGCTGTTTTGCATTGACCTTGTTTACAGCTTCGAGACCGTCGCGCTATGTCATACTGTTAGCCAAACATGTGCCCTCACGCAAAGAATCGAGAATTACGACTACGTACTGCAACCTCTACGCCACAATCATATTGGGCAAGGAATTTGGAACCAATTCGAGAACACGTCCTGTCGTCTTCCACGAGAAGGACGACGGGTTTCTTGGATCCCCACGGAGAACCACTTTGCGACGGACCTCCCGGCGGAGTTTGAGAATGCATCGGCGGTCCATTAAATTCAGGGCTAGGGCCCATCGCGTTGTCCTGCACAGGTCGGTTGTATGGAAGGTTATTGATGTGTTCGGCGGCGAAGGGATCGATGCCTATCGTCTGACCAACAGGATAGACAAGGTGTCGCATATCATTCAGAGGATCATGTAAGAAGGGATTGGCGCCACCTACACCTGGCGGTCCCATCATCCCGGAAGAACCAGCGGATTCAGGGGAGCCGCCGGCTTGGTGTAGCTGAACCGACATCCGGTTTAGATCTCGGTCAGCGACATGATCTACCTGAAGGCCGTTGAGAATATCACGAGCACGACGTAACTCGAGAGGCGACTCGGAGCCGTCCGACAAAAGGTTTGCTGTGTTTGATCCATACCCGGATGTTGCGTGGCCTGAGCTTCGGCTACTTTCTTTCCTTTCCTGCTCAACTTTATTCAAATGGTTGATTAGTTCGTTGTGTACCTGGTTTTGCGAGCGAACTAGCTTCTGGAGGTGAAGTATTTCATCTACGAAGATCTTATTCGCGTTCACAATTTCGTGATATGATTCCTGGAGCTGTTGAACCTGCTGCTGCGTCGCGGCTAGCGTCTCGCTGAGAACAAGAACTTGTTGGTTAGAAACCCCGTATTGTTCCTCTGTGGCCTGAACCTTCCTAGGCGCTGGTGCCTTTCGTCGGATGTTATCAAGATTATCTTTTCGATCGGCGCGAAACTCGGGATGCTTGAATTCCCATGCCTGTTGTACATGGTCAGATTCTACTGCGAATTCATGATGCTTTCATCAGGGAAGGCAAGTATTACAGATGCGCCATATGGGGATTGCCCATTCTCTTCGTTATGCCGCACTTTGTGAAAATCGTATTTATTAAGTTGTCGAACGAAGCTAGCAAAATTGCTATGCTTGAAATGTTTCGGCAGTATAGTCTTGGTAAATTTCTCATTCTGTAAAACGGGGATCAGTATCTATCCGAGACCTACGAGGAGCTCAAGCTCGCAAGTTTTACCTCGAGAACAACAAAGCTGTCACCTTCATTGCCCCACCTCACCACCTCACTGTAGGCAGGGTCTTCTAGCATCCTATGAAGGCAAGCTTCGTTAGCATAAACGAGTGGAATAGCTATTCAGATAGCTATCGAAGAGAGGAGTGAGTTACTTGTATAATTTGCGAACCTAAGATCGAGCGGGTTAGCGAATTCCGTATGCGACGAACCGCGATAACGCGGTCTCAAAATACGAGATTATCATCACCAAACTTACAAAGTCGCTCGAGTTGTTTCCCGCGCCCTGCGCCATGGACGCTATGTCACCTTCCGGAGGCATGATAGGCGATCGGGCTAATAGCCCGGTGTTTATGTTATTTCAACTGTCAAGTATATATATCTCGGCACGCGCGCGTAAAACCGGCCGTCTCGATTGACCGCAAGGGAGAGCTCGGACGGTGGCACAGCGACGAAGCGACGTTGAAGTTCGTGCAACTGGATCTCGAGCGACGGTTGCTTGACGCTTTACGTACTTCGTGTTCGTGGTTCGTGATTCGGGGACTCTTCTAATATTTCCCCTCTAGGATTGCGTCAAGCGCGCTCGAAGGATTTGATAGTATGCGTGGTATACGCTCTTCGTTATATCTGTAGCCCCAAGGCGCGGTACAGATACGCAATGGAAAGAATAACAATAGCCGACTACTCCTAGTTGCCTTTTCTACGGGCGTTGAGATTCCGACGGTAGACGATTGCCAAGGACAATGCGAGCAGGACAGGCAAGCAAGCAAGCTATGGCTTTCGTCTGATATATTCGCAGGGTACTATTCGAGGTACTGAAGGCGGTGTCCGCCTAAAGATTTAGGTTGTGTCACTCAATTGGCGGGAATGGGTTCCAGTGCTCGATATGAATACCAAAAAAAACATGACGAGCTCACCCGAACAGGGAAATGTTTAAAGGCTTTTGAAAATGAATTGAATGGACGGGACAGGGTGGGTGGGCGGTATTCGGGTGCACCTCGTTTTTCTGGGGCTGGCTGGCTAGGCTAGCTTTGCGAGGTTACAGTAATAAAAAGAGAGAGAACGCTTCAATTCATACATAATATGGGGGCGTCCTGGGCAGAAATCCTGGAATGGGGAAGGGTGGGTTAGGAGGGGGACTTGGCTCATTGTAAGTGCTGAGAGAGCAGCAGAGGACAGGGAGGAGAGAGAAGAGAGAACGCACATACCACATTCATCGAATGGATACATCCATACCTCCCCATAACCGCATCCCACACGAAGCAGAAGCAGTAGTAGAGGCAGAGGGTATGAGAGAGGAACAGAGCGGCAGCTCAGGGTGGCCAAAGGTAAGTAGGTACCTACTTGAAGCTCCTCTCGTTTTTTCCCTACCCAGTGCGCTCTAAAACTCCTCTACCGGAAAATTTCCAGGAAGCGTGACGGCATAGGGTCATCCTCTATCCAACCTGGTAAGTCATTCATCATCTACTATTGACGGAGTGTGTGGACCCCTGCAACGTTTTCACGGTACCCTCGTACTACTTCCTCTTATAGGCTAAGTGTGTCTCTTTCTCGTTCCCGTCCCCCCTTTTTTTACTTCGTTCATTTTCTTTTATTCGTTCTTGTCTTCACACATTGCTAATTAATCTAAGAGCTCACAGTTTCCTGCAACACATATCACGGCGCACATGTAGCAAGGACCCTTATTCCCTCAGAAAGAAAGGACCTTGTCGTATTGTACAGACTAGGTTATTGTGCAATGCTGCATACGTCGTACATATGGAGGGCGGCCGTGCTGCGCGGGCTGCGGGGAAAATCCGTCGAATAGACGCGAGCGGGTCAGCGGGATACCAATCGTTGTGAGCAAAAGCACATGTGCTGTTAAGGGTGGTCCGTGATCTCGAGGAGAAGATACGGCTACCGGAGTCCTATCACTGCATAGTATTATACGCCTACAGAGTAGATCCTCTAGTTAGTCGATAGGTCATTGGCTGTCGTGTGTTATATGTATGGTACTTATATACCGGTTAGTGCTAGGAATAAGAGACTATGACGACTGGGCCCAGTTGAGCTGTTCTGATGCGGATGCTATCAGATCTAACGAACCACTCTTCAAGTTCAGCTTAGTACCCATGATATATCGTATGCAAGAATTTGGAATTGGTGGTCTTTCCGGTATCTACTGCAATAAGCTGAAGGGTGTTCAGAATGCTCAGTACCTAAATACAGATACACGAATTCTATAAAAGCGACGCCTCTTTGAACAATGTTGCCTCCTGTGTGCCGCGAGTCACGAGCAGCACGACTCATGCTCAGTCTTAATCCCAATCCTCCATGGGGGCGAGGCTATACCAAGATGGGACACACAGCGTAACAGTTAGTCTCAATATTTGTTCCCACAATCCTTTTCTTATCCTTCTCTTCACTCAGCTCGTCTTTTTCTACTTCGCTTTTTCAGTATACAGGTCGTAAGACTCGTATATAGAAGAGGCATACCATTCGCAAGGTAATACAAGCGACAACTTATCCCACATGACCAGCTTCGGTCTAATTGATCCCGGTGTATGTAGATACCTACATAGGTAGGTAGATAAGATATATCAACGAGACTCATGTACAATATGTGTGCTATTGACATATTTAGCCACGCATCAAATCCTCACACCGTTATTATGTTGATGTAGGTACCTAGACTTCACATGGGGCCTAGGGTCAGAAAAAAGAGACCTTGCTGTCGGATAAGAATAACGGTAAGGCGAGAGGAAAGCCGGTATGATTGCCCATGCCCTTAATGATCGTCGACACCTACAGCAGGGCCACTCTATCCGCACCTTCGCTCGTATACTACTTCCCCCTTATCCATCCCTTTCAGCCATGCTGAAATCCAGCGCGTTTCCGTCAAAGACATTCCTCGGTATTTCCGAGCCAGCATCAGCCGCGTCCCGTCCCGTCCTGTTATCCTAATTCGGACAGGGACGGCCGAAACGAGAGGAACGCCCGTACGATTTCAAAGATTCAAAAAAAAGACTAAGCTCAGATTAGAGTCGCGGTCCAGAACCGCCGGCGACCCAGGAACGTGGACCTTTGGGAAACGTCCGGCTGGGACCGTGGGCTGCTAACGCTTATGGGCTCGCTGCTTGCTTACGGTGGTCTTTTAAGGCTCTGTGTTACCCACGATGCAAGACACCCACGGGCGCCATCTGGGATCGATCTAGGTATCCTTAATTACTTAAGCTTATTACGCCGATTTGCTTGCTCTTTTCTCGACTGTTAGAGATATGTAATATATCATTCCATTCGTCACGGATCCGAGGAATACTCCGACTGCCAATACATCTGGCCTACAAAATTATACGAGGACCGATCTCTAGGAAAATTCTTCTTGCATCCCCTACCCACCCCAATCGAATAATCCAATAGGTATCGGGAGTATCCGTCTCAAGACAGCAGGATAGACTTGCTTTTTTTTTTTTTTTTTTTTATTACTCATCAACCTAAATATTTCCCTCCCTTCTCCTTCCCTGGCTCCCCCATTTCACCTCCAGTTCGCACGAACTAGCCAGATTGTGGCGTGGGAACAGCTCAGCTTTCGCCGCTTCTTCTTCTCTTCTTCCTCCTCCCCTTCTACGCTAGTGAGAGAAAAAAAAAAAGTAGGTCCGGCGCGTGCGTGCGGCCGCCTCCCCCATGACCCCTACCACCACCCACCCCCGGCCCTGGCCTGCCCGCCAAGTTGGGATCGCAGTCCCGAAAAGTGCAAATGATCGGCAGCTAATACCGCGATAGGCACGAAAATCGCGACACCGGGCTAGGTCAAGTTTACATACCTACATAGTAACGTAGTGTAGGTAGGTTAGGTATTTATTTGCCGCACCGCACCTTACATACATACATACATACATACGTATACTACATACTACCTACGCAATGCATAACCCAGGCTTGCCCGGATACCTTAGTGACCGGCCTAACCACAAGCTAAAGACTGACCCCAATCCTGTCTTGGCCTGCTACGTGTGTACCTACCTCGATCCGGCATGTATTGGCACGGCAACCTGGCAATCCGCCTGGATAGCGTGGAAGACAGCGCAGCGGGATATGTAGATATATCCATCCCGAGCGGAGTCGTCGCTGCTAGGCAGGTAGAGGGAGGGAAAGCGGCGGACGGCTCGGGACTTCCGGAAGTGCTTGTTTTTGGAATTGAGAAGTCGTTTCTTGGTGCGAGCTTGACGCCCAGGGTGTCCGTGGGGGGATCCAAAAGCCAAGTCGGGGAGAGAAAAAAAATCACAGGTTAGAGGTTAGGTACCTAGGTAGGAGGTAGGTGAGTAAGCTTGGGTAGGTCTACTATGTAGGTAGATATTCCCATGGCGCGAAGCGAGCATGAAGCTAAGTATGCAATAAGCACCTACACAGGTAGCAAGCAAGCCTGCCCTCGAACTTCTTCAGCACTACATGGATACTTCCCTCCTCTTAGCCCGTAGGGAGGTAGGGCGGAGGAAGGGAGAGGACGGCCTTATCTTTCTCACAAGCCCGCGTTCCATCGGTTCAAAAGTCGGCACTCAGCCCAATTCGATTACTTGCGTCCCGATCTGGTTTCGCGGTTGAGATCCAGAGATCTACTAATCCAGATCCGTCGTCCGGGGCAAAAGATTCAGATAAAACTTTTATGGCACGATGCCCTCGTGGCATTTTTATGTCCGTAAATTCCCGAATTCCCGACCCTTTTATCCTTTGCGTTTGAATATGGTCTGCTATGTACGATACCTGCTGCTTACGATATTATATGTATTTCCTCGTGCCCTAGCACCTCCCACCCTAGAGTAATGTGAAGGTTAGGTAAGCCATGGCATCCTAAAGATTGGAACTTAACGCGTTTACTTGATAGGAGAATAGTATCCGGGTATCTTCCGTGATGTAGATTAACAAGTCTGAGGCCTCTCAGGTTGTTAATTACCTACAGGTAGCTATGTTCTCGGCTTCCCGAATAGAGTTACTACCGACTCTATAAATATCTTCCTGTCTGGACCTACACTGACATTCGGCGGTCCCGGCAGAGGTCAAGTCACTCGCTCGCGCGTCTAATAGCTAGCAAATTAGGATATTTGACTCCGCTATGAGGTTGCAGTGACGGTATTGCTGTCCTCAGGGTTCATTTCTCTTCCCGCCAACCGACCTAGCTACGATGCTCTCTAAAGCTTTGGTCTAAAAAAAGAAACAAGAGTAGTTTTCCGCAGGATGCCGTTGAATATACGGCGGCAGTACCCGTCTATAGGTGTGGCAAGAAGCCTAGCTTTCGTTTTCAATAGTGTCTTGTCTACACCGGATCTCTCACCCAGAAACGTCACTAGCTTACTGGCTTAGCTTCTCTATGAGGCGAAGAAACACGTATTGAGGGCAGACCAACTTGCCACGCAATTATTCCCATGTATACAGACTTACACGTGGGAACTTTGCTCGATGTCCCAAACCGCAAGCGAGGAAGCGAGGCGTGGGAAGGGTTCGTTCCAAATTAGCCGGCTGGCAAAACCCTGCCGCGCGACACGCCATCCGCGATCTACCAGCCGCCGTCCCGCGGGTGAGCGGGCGAGCAACGAGCACTTACCTAGGTACCTACTTACTGACTTACTTACCTCCCTACGTACTACTACGCACATGGATAAATTCCATCCGATATCCGTTCGGCTGCTTGCGAAATAGGGTGCGCCCACAAAGGTAGGGTAGCTTTCCCATCTCCCCCTCCCGCTTGATAAGATATATATTATACTTGCGCGTCTGCGACTCTACAGCAGGTACGTCGTAGTATGTTCAATGCTACGGTACTATGTCCCTGTTCTTAAAATAGCGCGCGGCATACAACCGTACGAAACATACCTGGCAAACCTACCGCTACCCACAGCCGAAGAGCGAGGCGGCATAGGATAGAAAGGGGAGCGTATTATTATGGGGGTTCTTTCCGGGATGTGGAAGTGTCGTCGCTCCGGAACTAAGACCTCTGCCGAATTCCGAGTCGGGGCTACGGGTGCGCGAGGAGTGAGAGGTCAAAGGGAGGGTGTACGAGAAGGAGTGCCGTTTACATAAGCCTTGTGATGGTGGGTATGGGTATGTGATGCGGCTCCTGTGTGATACGGGATGTCTTATGTTCACTTGCTCGGTGTCTATCAATCGGTATCATCTGCACCTACTTCTACCTACCACTCGAATGATATCGTGTTGTTACCTCAAGTAATAGAGTCATTTGCAAGAGGTATGTGCTTTGGGGTGCGAAACTCACCTAACTATTTGGCTATTATGAAATAAGGGGATGTTACACATAATGTTTTATATTTGTCTTCTGATAAAAGAGAAATAGGGGCAAATTCCTCAACAATGATAATTTACCTCACCATACTTCAGATAAGATGTAATTATGATCTAGTTCTCATACTTAACTACACATTTCGTAGCGAACTTGGAGTGTAGGGAATTAGAACACAAAATGAGTAGGGATTAGCAGGGGGTTACATGATTTATTCAGGCAGTCCAGGATGAGATACTCTTGGTATAAACAAGAAAACCTCGTTAAGTTGAAGTTCATACAGGATCTAGTGACTGGTTAGGAGCTATCTGGGGAGGTTTCGCCCTACATGCTACGTAGACCATCTTCATCATAGTCTCTCTATTCGTGAATACACCGAATCGGCCCTACCAACTGAATGACGTTATAATACGACAGAGTGATACTCTAGATATCTGCCGTGGACCATTGAGCTCTAACCATAATTCTTAATCGTCAGTGTTTCCTCGATAAGGACGATGTCGACGGGTATCATGAGTCAAAGTCGTCTATAGCAAATAGCAATACCAATATGATCTCTTTAAGAACGAGCTAAGCAGTATAACCGTATATAGATATAGAAACGCCTCATCACCTAGACGTGGATTAGTTTACTATACAGTGAACTGGAGATTGGGTTTCCATCGCGACTAGTCATTGGACACAACTATTCTCTCAGATTCTATAGTATCATCCCAATAGATCGAATATCTTGAAATCAATCACAGAATATTTATAATCATGAGAATTCAGCTAGGCTCGTACAACGTGTACGCGCCGAGGAACGAGGGACTGCAGCTCTGTACGAGAAAAGCTTCCAATCCCTTGGGCCACCGAAGCAAGGGAGATGCAGTGTGCAATATTCTCGTCCTAACAGATCGGAATATGTCATTTGATTTGATCGTATTCAAAAACACGGTCCCTTCTTAACCCAATCATTTTTTTTCGGACATTAAAAGATAAAAACGAGACCCATACCTAATGGCCTCCACCAACAACCCGCAATGGCCGATCGTTGGATACCTACCGCCCCATGTCCGACCGCCGAGTTTTGTTGGTCTGCATCAGGTGATAAACGAAGAAAAGTATCTTTCCTTCCTTGAGGCTCGTCGGATGAGACACGCAGATATCCTCACGAAGACTCCTTTAAACCGCCAACCGCGCCTCATCGAGGGTCTTCCTCCGTCATGACCATAACTCTACCTCCCGGCACCATAACAACCGTCTCGGGGCCCGTGACCGATTTCGACAACCTCGTCCCGCTTCTCACGACCTTCACGCCCACGGTGGCCTGCGAGGAGGACTGGGTGTACGACATTCAGACCCCGGGCACGGTGTGGAAGGATCGGGACTACAACACGGACTACGCGGAATGGTGCCAGCCTTTCAACGGCGCGAATACGTTTTATAGACCTGGGATATGTCCGAGCGGCCAGGAAATCAAGTCCCTCGATGTGACGGTGGAAAATGACGGGGGAACTTTGGGCGCGTCATGGTACGTGGCGCTGTGCTGTAGCTCGTAAGTCTGCGAAGTATTTCATCGCCTTTCCTAGAAAGGGGCTTTAGACCCAAATCGATTTTATTTTCCTCGTTCTTATACTTATATTGACGTTGTGATAGAGCTTACAAGGTATCGATTCACGATGGGTACACGGACCACCCGGGATGCGTCTCGGGGCTTGCACCGCCCGTCGTCGCCGCCGTTACGGACGAGACGGTGAGCCAGGATGATATGTCTACGCTCCCGACGACGACGCTGGGAACAGCCGTTGTGGGGATAATGGAGCCTATAAATATAGTCTGGAATGAAGGCGACCTTACTTACTTTTCGGCCCCCGTTGCAAATTCCTTCAGAGCGCTTATGGGACTTGCCCCTTTACCGACGACAACAGATGGCTCGGGGTCTTCGGTGACGCCGGCCATTCCTACCAGCACCTCTACCGCAGATGACCTTGGGCAGGACGGCGGGGATGAGAGGCTCCGGAGCAGTTTATCGACAGGGGCTAAAGCCGGGATCGGCATTGGCGCTGTAGCCTTTGTAGTATTGCTAGTAACGATATTTTACCTCGCCTGTGTTCGTCGATGGCGAAAGAGGAGCGATAAACAGGGCCTTGGAACGGTCGTAAACACCGGTTCGAATGACGACAGCCTGCTCAAAAGGCGTAGTAGAATGAGTTGGCTACTTCCGTGGAGAAGGAGGCGGACATGGTCGATCGAGAATGCTCCTGGAGAATTGCATGGGCAGGATACGCAAGAAATCGATGGGCGGCAGGCTGGAGTGGCGGAATTGCAGGACACGCAGATGGCAGGTCTAAATAACCCGGTGTGTGTTGCTCAGTGGCATACTGAATTGCCAGGGACCACATTGGCGACACAATCGCACACGCCAGTAGAACTTGAGAGCCAGCCTCTGAAAAGCCCATCATAGTAAGACATAAAAAATGAGGGCACACCTCATGTATGGAAGTATTCATTAAATATCCCAGAAAGTGAAATCCTCCTGCTTGGTCTCACCTTAAAAGTGGACGTGATATAGTAGAAGGTCAGTATTTCTATATTTGGGTCTCGCTGCACCAATGACACATGTCCTGTTTAGCAGGATTAACATTTGCTGACTCAGTGAGGGCTGAGCCCTGACATCCCCGTTAGTCGTTGGTTGATATATCAGTGCTGATGTTCGCTGGCTAGACTACATAAGGGAAGCACTTTTGGAATCGTCCGCCGCGTATACTTATATATAATCATAAAATGCGCGCCCTTTGAGACCCTTGGGGCCTTCGGATGAGTTGGAGCTGGGGAAAACCCGGAATAGAGAACGCGAGCACATCTGTCGTCCGGATGCACTTCGATCCCCAATATACGAGCACGCACCAAATACCAAGATGAGATAGGTGGTTATGCATGTCTTGGAGGAAGGTGATGTTCGTAATCGGAATACCATAAGAGTCACGTACAACGTGACGCACAGCATCGACTTTGGCAATATGTTTCTTGCACGCATTATGCTTGTCCAGGTGGCCTTTGATGTTAAAAGCCACGTCGCATAGCCCGCAATAAGATTTCTTCATGGCCAAATTTTTGGCAGCAGCCGACCTTCCCTCTAGGACGGGGATTGGCGGTTTGTCATCGCTCCTAGCAGTTACGCGGGCCTTTTCGAGTCCACAGGTTAAGGGATGACGTTGTCGTCATGATTCAGACATCCATGTTGCAACTGCTGTGTCCTTCGGCAACAAACCTCAATCTATAAGCTAATCGTGCCACTTGTTCGTTCATAGTGAACGGCCCTGCGTACTGTTGTCCTGGATTTGCGAGATCCGCTGGCATCCTTGCCACGGCGAGGGGTCGAGGATTGCAAGTGGTGTATACAGCAACGCCGAAGCGTAGGTGCTACCAATTATAAGGTAGTCTTATAAGGGCCTGGGTGAAGATACCTCCTCAATACGACTGGGCTAAGCTATCGTTGCGAAAGAGTAGTTGTTCATAACCCGGAGGTCCTCCGGTCGGAACGGATAGGTGTTACCATCTTGCGACGATATGGCTGGACGTCTGTGTCCTGATATATCTCCTAAGTGTCTGATACCACAATCATATCACCACAGTAGATATCGTTGTCGTCGATGCATGCTAACAGTCTGTCCATTTGACGCTGTACGTATGCGTTGCTGTTCTTATTGACTCCCAGCCATATGGAGGACCAGCCGCCTCCTAAGGTCAAGGCCTCGACTTTGTACTTGGTTGCGTTCCATTTCGTATTGTTGAGTGCTGTTAAATTTGCTGTATTCAATGAGGTTGGTAAACATTGAAGTTTTCGATATGTAGCTGAAGCAAAGTGTGCTTGAGAAAATTCGAGCAGATTAAAACCTAAACTTGTGTGGTTATCGGTTACTGGCGACTCGTCACTGCTTGATACAGAAACGATATGAGTTGTGAAGGAAAGGGGGTACATAACATGTTTTGTCGCTATGAACCTTGAGCAATATACTTAACCACCTCGTTGGTCGTACCTACCTAGATGTAGTAGGTATATTGGTATATTAACTATTATAATTATTCATGTTAGATAACAGAATCAAGTAATGGATCTGAGACCCTCTTGAAGTATGTCACACATTGGTTTCGTTCACCTTAGATCAAGTTTGTGGTGGGTATAAAGCTCCAAACACGAGCTCAGGGGTAAATTGGAACTCATCTGAATGATGGCCACAATGAATCAAAATATTCGCATTCAACTAGGATATACATCATATTTATGGCCATTTCTAGGAACTGCTAAAGCTTAATGTTATAGTTAGGACGGATCACGAGTTCGGGAGTTTTGATTTGCAAGGCTTCTATGTACCTAACCATTCGGAGCACAGGCAAGAGTAGTAGGGGTGAAAGGTGGTCGTCCGAATACTAACCGCAAATTTGGGCCGAGTTGTACCCGGATCTCTCGAGAGGAATACAAAGAAGAACGCATCATGCATTCCATGCCGTGTACATGATAGGCTCTCGTAGTCTCGTTCGGTCTTCTGTGAAGTAGGATGTGAGAGCTTGTAAAGTGCGGTAGTCGCTCAAGTGTTGTTACTGCTCGTTGGCTTCAGATATCTGCTGGGTGTGACCATGGCGATGGCAACCTTCATTCGCCATTCTCGCACTCTGTTCTTGGTGATCTTTGAGCGCGGAAGAGAAGCAAGCCCTTTTTTCCAGCTGACCGGCTTATCGCGGACGTGGGTGGTCTCCGTACATCTATCTTGGTTAGTTGGAGTGTTGCCAGCAAGTGTTTCTTTTCTTGCTTGCTGGACTGGCGGCACTGACCATGGTTGCTGATCGGATGAAATCTTCTCAGCCTCCTTGTTGAAACCATCCAATCCCTCGCCCTCTGTCTGGGCTGGACCGTCAGGTTCTTGAGTTGTAGGGTTTCTAGGTTCATTCGATTGCGGAGAGGTCACGTCGACGTCTTCGGTTGTAACCGCGTTGTTCGTCGACTGATCTTCCGGTGTGGTTACTTCAGGATTTGCTTGCCCTACTTCAGACTTACCCCCATCCTCCTTTAGCTTCCCGCCTTTTCTCGTAGGAATTACCTTCATGAAGGCCTTTCCCCAGTCACCCGTTTCTAACCATTGGAGCATGATCTCCATGACGTGGTTCGTGGCTAGGACGTGGCGGCTTTGCATCACCATGAACTCGCCGATAGGAAGCTTTGCCGTGCGGACTTTCTTCTCCCGTGCGATTTTGTAGCATAAACCTTTCTCGCGATTTTTATCTATAATACCGCCGATGACATAAGACACGCCAGGTTCGAGGCGATCAATGGTATATGGCGAATCGGCGGTCAAGTAGACAATAGATTTATCTACGTCGGACACTTCGGGTTCCGGAACAGGTGCAGACTTTTGCTTCTTCTTGCCGTCATGATCGGGCACGACCAGCGAAATGGCATCGCCCTCTTTGCCTTGCGCGAGGGCCTCGATAGCTTGGCCCTCCTTAGGAGTTCCCATTAATTCCTTGGCCCGAGTAGCTGCATCAAGAAAATCGCCTTCTACGAAATGGACATTCTTCCAATTCTTGAATTGATTTTGCAAGATGGTCTCGTTTCTTTCCTTCATGTGGCCTCCGTAAGAGCTCACGAACATGTGGACGGGATATCGGGAGTTTCTGTTGTCGGAATAGCAGCGTGTGACCTGGTTTGATAGCGATACCAACTCCTTCTCCATCATGTATTTTTCGAATTGACAATCGAGAATGACAGTCACAGGTGCTTGAACTTGGGTTGGCTTGGGCTGTCGCTGGGGTTCGTCGAATATTGGTTCCCTTCCTTCAACAGCGGCAGCGGCAATCTCTGCTTCCTTCTCAATGCGCTTTTGCTCTTGTTTTTCTTTGCGCTTCTGATTTCGTATTAACCGCTTGTCCTTCTTCTTTTCTACCCAAAGATCTCGTCGTCTTAGTTTTCGCAGCTGATTCTTGGATAGCGTAGGGACGGGAGCGGCAGTGGTGGTGGTAGTGATAACGGAAGTAGGATAGGAAGCGGGATCGGATGTCAACGAAGGTGCAGGAGCAAGCACATCTGGTTCTGCACCATTCTCTAACTTGTGGCGCTTGCAATTGGCATCGTTCTCGGCTTTCTCATGGCCATCGTCGTCCGGGTATGGTCGTTTCGATCCTAGAACTTTCTCGGTCTGATCTGGATTTTGTGCAGGTTGAACTTCAGATTTTACGGCGACAGCCGAATCCACCAAAACTCCGGAGGAAGGAGGTAGATCACCCATCTTATCTTCAATCTCCGCCATGTTTTATACCGACTGAATTGACTCTGATATTAGAGAATTGCAGAATTAAAGACTGCAAAATGGGTTTGTAAAAAGATGGATGTCTTAAGAAACTTTCTAAGGATTGGTGGGGTTTGAATTAGTGGGATCTAGAGCTGCGAAGATCCCTGCAAGAAATCGAATTTAGTACGGGTTTTAGTGCGCTAGCGCAAGCGTGCATCTGTAGCTCGTACAAACTGTCAGACCCTGTACCTACCTTTTCTGGATGGATGTCCTTGAACCTCAAGGCTCAGTTGAATTTATTAGGGAAACTCATGCACCTTACAGTTACAGATAGCAGTCAGAAATGGCATTAGGTAAAGGTCCCGAACCAGAGTTTACCCGACTGCCAGAACCTGACCGTCGACAAGCAGGACCAGGAGTCATAATCACGTGACGTGAATCACAAAGTCACGTGCACCCCTGACCGTCGTAATACAACTCGCAGCGCTGTCTATTGGATTGCGGTAGTTCTTTTGAATACTATATATGGGATGAGCTATTCTCTCCTCTAGCCAGGTGGATCGGCAGCTGTCAACTTGAGCTTCGTCTTTACGCTTGATATAAGGAAGTCAATCTCTGATGAGACATCATTGCGCAAGATCCAATTATACCAGCCCTGTTACATTCAAACCAAGACCCAAAGGATCACTTAATTACACATTCTTTCCTTTGAGGATGACTACAACTTTGTTGATCAAGGAACCTGTTCAATTAACATATATGACAATGCTAAAAGTAGAGCGGTCAACAAACAAGAAACAAACAAAATATCATCGAATAATTTATATAATCCAACATAAACGTCTAGAAATTCGTCTTTCTTTGCCCGAATTCATTATTGTAGCATTATTAATAATGCGAATAGGGGATTAAGATCCTAAGAGTAATAAGGACGGCGAGACCAAAAGTACCTAAGCTACCTATAGGTAAGAAAAGGTGGTCGGGTAGCAAAGTTCGCGATACCGTCAATGTCAGTAGCAAGGGTGGTCCTAGTCACTTAGGTTCTCCAATGCAGTTTTACCGTCCCGTAATATACTATACCACGAGTAGACGAGGGTGCTAAGAGGCCTAAACACAAAAAACTTAAGGGGAAACAAGTAAATAGGTGAGGCGTGAGGCCCTCATAATGATGGGACTACTTAAACAAAATGAATGGACTTTGTCAACTACATTTTAGGAGACGAAAGAATTTCCACGTTCTAGGTTGTCTGCTGTAAACGGCCAACGACAAACAGAACAACCTCCTCTGTTTGGTTTGTGGAATGCCAAATGTAACGCTGGGTCAGCATGATCAATAATCAATTATCGGATACTGTATTAGCCTTAGGCTGGAAGACTTCTATTGGATATAATAGTGATCTGTTGGCTAAGTTCTAGTGAACAGCCGCTATAGATTAGGGATTTCGGCCACTAGAGAATGGCTCCACACGGTGCAAGCATTTCTAACTTACACGGTTTTGGCCCGTGAGCAAACGTTGGGTGCGAAACTTTTGACCTGAACCCTCGTAGAAGATTCCCATGTAGTTTCTTAGGAGATAATCAACTAAGTACTTGATGGTTCCTTAACCTGAAGTCTCGCTATCTTGTTTACACACGTAGGTCCCTTTTATTCTCTTCAAGGACACTCGTTTAATCAGGGGAGAATCATACTAACTACTACCCATACTACGGTTTAGACTTCATCAAGCTACCCGTAATCATTAACCCCGACTCATAACACGTCATGGTGTATATAATGAAGTTTTATGTCGACGGCGGCTGTCGACGCAACGGCTACGATGGCGCTATCGGAGCTGCCGCCGCTTGTTGGATGAGCTCCAATCCCAATGTATGCCAGCATTGGACAAAACCCCTATCTACATATGAATATAACGCAACAAACCAAAGAGCTGAGATCCTAGCTATCATACTGGCTCTGGAATTGGCACTAGAAAAATACGACAACCTGGATTCAGACCCTAAGCTAGATGTCACCATCCATTCAGATTCTAGATACGCAGTTGGATGCATGAACGAATGGATCTATACTTGGGCTAATAACGGATGGAGGAACGCACGAGGCGGGCCAGTGGTTAATCGCGATATGATCGAGGAAGCTTCCGACCTAGATGATCGCATCAAGGAATTAGGCATCGTCAAGTATGTCTACATCCCGAGAGAACAGAACAACCATGCCGACAGAGCATGCAACAAGGCTCTGGATGAGTTGGAGTGATTAAGCTGGGCGCTCGAGTTAACCAACGAAGATTAATAATGAACTTGATGGGATGGTTTTTGCACTTGGGCTTCATCACCATGGTGGCCCGTTCGATTGGAACGATTCATCATGATTTTAGGACTTGTGGTTTATTAACATTACGGGAACATTTCCATTAAATATCAAGCAAATGTAGCTAATATCAATATGTATTATCATTGTGTCTAAGATTTTGTGGGAAAAGGCAGCTATTCCGTCAATCCATAGAGTCTAAGGAGCTTGGGATCTCCATGCCGCCAACTAACTGCACCAATATGCGATCTATCTTGGATTCTGTAACGCTAGACACAGGAAGTTGACGTATGGTATATGGGCTTGCCCTGACGCCACGGATTGCTCGTTGTTCTTTCGAGATACGAAGATGTGGGTGTCTGTGCATGTTCCTGATCCCGTCTCCTGCGCGGCGATGAGCGCCAAGACGGACGGATATCGCGAATACCATCATAGTTTGCGGTCGACTTTGAGGCAGCCTTGATAGGAAAAAAACAACTAGCACGAGGTTTAAAAACATTTCTAATCGCTTGAACGGGATCTTGGACCTTAAAGGCCGCTGAAGATCATCCCTTGAACAGGATCATTCTGAGCAAAAGGGGGTTAAATAGGGGTATTATTGTGGGTCGGAAGGAGAAGTACTTGGACACCTATTTGAGGAAGCAAAGTGAAAGTTACATCTGGTTATTAAGCACTTGTAGTAAGAAACAGTACTTCTCATCTGACATATGGTGTATTTCCAGACTGTCCTTTTCCCCATAGGTAACCTTAGCTTCAATATAGATAGAAAGCGTAGCTTGTCAGAAACATGCTTCTCTACCAAGCAAGTAGATAGTCAAGATGCAACTACGTTTCCTCATTTCTAAGCTTTAGCTGATACATAGGTACTATAAGGTCAGATGAAGTTTGAAGCTTCTTCTATTTACCATAATTCCCTTCCACCATACTCGAAGCACTCCCGAGACTCGTTAGTCATCACGTTGAACAGCGTGGTGCCATACGTTTCGAATGTGGATAATACTATAAGAGATGATACTAGCGAAAAAGTGTAATTGACTCCAGCTTACCACGCCGTTCTCATGGATGAATAAGTTCATCCACCATGTCGGCGGTTTGTAAGTACGTTAGTCATCACACTTGACTAAACCCCCCTTACTTTATCCCTTACCTATTCATCCGTACTCCCAAACCATGCATCATCGGCATACCTATTCATGGAATCCTCGTAATCAATATTCCTAGATTGTTTATATAAATAGGACACCATTACCGTTGTTCACTAGATCCTCACATATCTTAACATATGAGGGAATAGGCGCGAGTCGATGAGGTTATCTAGGTAGGTAGGTATATCAACCGACTGTCGGTCTTATGCAAATGTACCGTATAAGGTGATGAACGTATGTTGTGAAACTTGACAACCCTCGATTTGGTGGTAAACTACTTAAATACTGTCAGGTTTCGCAGGTATATGTGCAACTTTAGGTTACGTAAGTGCGTCCCAATGTTGAGATCATGCCTTACCGGCTGAGAAGCATGATACGTTAAAAGTGCGTGGCTTCTGTCTCAAATATTGTACACCTAACCTCAACACAACGGTCCTAAGATACCAGGCGGGGATATCTGATATTAGCAAAGTTGGATTACAAGATGGCGCTCGGCTTTGGCTTGGCTTGTACTTCGTCCTAGGTTCACGATCTCACAAACTGGCATTCGCACCATAATCGAAGCGCCAAGGCCATGCCCAGCCTGACTTAGGTAGCCACAATACGTGCAGGATCAAATACGCTGAATTCAAGTAGGTAGGATGGGTTGTTGCTTGCGCCATTATGATTACTCTATCTTGCTTGTGTCTGTATTCGTGTCCGTCTGTTGTTGTATCGTGCCTGATTGTTGTCTATACCCTCACCTCTATCCATAAGAACCCTTTATCAGTCTATAAAAAAACTTTGCTTATTGACCTTATCCATTGCCCAGTGGTTCCGTATCCCTGAAACCATTTCGCATAAGCGCGGTACCGAAAAAAGTAAAAGAAAAAGCGAGCGCAATTTTACTCGGGAACATCGTGAAACCAGACGTGATCAAGGGCTTCCTGCGCCGTGATTCTTCGTCGGGGATCGAAGTTAGTCATCTTCTTGATCAGATCCTTGAACTCGGGGTCGAGCGCGTCGCTCTTCCAGAGCGAGAACGGCCGTCGCGGGTTCTCCGTGCCGAAGGAGTCCGCCATACGACGTAGCTCGCCAGCCCAAGGGTGTCTGCGACCCAGGTAATCCATAAAGGATTCGAAGTCGTTCCACTCGGCGAAGGTAGAAATCTGCCGTTCGATGATGGGCTTCTGCAGGTCGACGCCGGGCGCGCTGTCGATCCGGAAGATGACCATTCTTAGGCGCATGAATACGAACTGTCGAGGCGTTTAGTATATGTAGCCACAAAGTATAAGTAGAAACCGGCGAACTTACCACGAGCGCCAAGGAGAAAATGTCCGAGGGCTTACCCACTGCGCCTTGAACGTGCGCCTCCGGACTGCGCCAGAACTGGTTGCCGACTTGGAGTCCGCGAAGAGCTTGTCCAGGCGGGATGTGAGTCGAGTCTTCCAAGTCAGACAGCTGAACTCGGTCAACAACAAGCCCAGCCGGAGTCTCGCGGTAGTCGATCATTATGTTGTTGGCTTTGATGTCTTGAAACGCCAAGTCAGCAAAGGCCCGAGCTTAAGTCCGAAGTGGTCGAATCTCACCTAAATGCGCGATGTTCTGGTTGTGCAGAGCAGCGAGTCCTCGAAGGGTGTCTCGGAGTACGCGCTTCTGCATAGGAAGAGATAGGTCCTTGAAGACGAAGTTGAGTAGATGGTCCGTCATGTACTCATTGACGAACATTCTCTGGTCCGGGACGGTATCCCGGAGAGCCCGTAAGTAGGGCGAGTGGTTGAACCTGAGCTGCAGAGGAAGCGCATAGTTGTATTCGTTCTCGAATAAACTCTTCAAAACGAACATCTTCTCATTCGCTCTGTCGAGTTGTTAGAATTGATAGACTTTGAGTCCGATGACCCCACATAAGCGGTGACAAAGGCGAAAAAACGTCATTTCAGTGGAGTTTTCTTGCTTTTTTTTCTTTTCTTACCTGGCGAGATAGACCTGACGGTCTTGTCTGTCCTGCAGAACATTTTCGATAGTGTACTCTCGACCAGAGTAACCCTTTAGAATAACACCTGGTTCAAACTGCTGGCCATGGGGGAAATGGGCGACGCTGTGCGGAATGGTGCTGGCCTTGCGAATGTTACCTCCGAGTCGAGCTCCGGAGCTGCTGTGAAATGATGTAGTGGATAAATGGGCACGGCCAAGTCTAGAAAGGGGGTTTTTAAGCGCGGTGAAAGCTGCCGAAACGGCGCTTCCGCGCATGGTATCTCGATGAAGGAAAAAGAATAAAAAAAACCCTGATAAAAAAGAAACGAGAGATTAACTTGATTATCCGAATCGCGATATTTTGCTTATTGTCGATGAAAAGAGGAAAAAGGACGTATTGAAAATGTCGCAGAAGCTGAGAAAGATGCAAGAGGCGCACACCGAGTTTGTTGAAACGCTGCAGTGAAAGGGACCCCAGAGAAAAAAGGACCCAGGACCCTTGAAAATCCTTAATCCTGACCCCTGCTGCCCAGGCGACAACCTTAACACCGACTTAGTAATTGTTATTTTTGCCCGCCAATGGTACCCACCCGAGTGGCTCACGTGGCAAAGTCACCGACCGCCGACGAAATTACTGTATGGTTAGGTTGATGCACTGTATGGTACAGTAAAATTGACAGTGCCAATGGTAGTATCGCACGTAGCCCACGATACTCAATTGATTTGCATTCGCAGGTCGTCCTAGCAATCGATATGTCCGTGTTTGAAAATCGATGACGGAGATGGTTGGGGTTATTATAGAATTTGTTAGGTACATGCACGACAAAATGTTGTTTTGAAGAATTTGGTCGCGACAAATTAAAATCACTGGAATGTTCACTCCATAATTTTAAGTTTTTGGTAGTGGCGGCTTCCATTGAAAATCAAAGGACATCCCCTGAATTCATCGAACTTAAGAAATACTCCCCAAATAACATTCACCTTTAAGGTTCTCGATATGCCCAAGTTTTCATCACCGCTTTTTCATACGAATGCACTAAGGTACGTGCCATGCAAGTATAACCATTTATCACTTCACCCTCTTTTCAGTTGGTTGCTGGCAGTTGGCTTTATAATACGTACCTTTTATCATGGGACACGTTTTGTTAGGTACCTACGAAGTACGACGGTGTGCACTAGATGCTTCCATTCCATCCGTGCTGCAAATATCTCATCTCGTTTAACCCCCACGCTCAAACTCATCACACGAAAAGCCTCACGAGACAAAGTGGCGTTACCTTATTGACACACCTAAATCTGAAATCCAGTCCCAAAATGATTTGATAAATATATACCATCGCAATATCCTAAGGCATCACCTATCGATATAGCAATTTAGAATCGAAGGTAGCGAGAGGACACGCTGAGTACGCAGATATGGAATCGCTGAATATTCAAAGACACGCGGGACTATTGTCCAATCTGAAGGGCATTTTTATCTTTGTCCCACCCAACGAATCCAATCCCGCACTCAGCGCGTTGTCCCGCCGTCTATCCCCGCAAGCCAAGCCAACGTTCTAAAAAGATACAAAGGAAAAAAGAGAATCCTCCGGATCCTCTAGTGAACCCCTTTCACCGTGCCTTGCCTTGCCTTGCCTTGTCCGTTCACCCATCTCTAACCCACCACTAATCCTACACGCCTATTATCTATTGTACAGCTTAGGGGTAAGGTATCGCCCACAACAAAGCCTTGTTGGCAGGGGCTTTGTTTGAATACCCAAGTCCTTAAGTAGTAGGTAAGCCAAACCCCCTTAGTTAGCCTCCTGCACCACGCGCGGCATCTCCTGGAGGACCTGGCGCGCGCGGCGGGGCACTTCGGTGACCTCGGGCGGGTGCGGGTGTCCGGTGTGGTGAGGACGCCCGGTGTGGTGGTGAGGGACGCCGCCACTGGGGTGGTGGTGAGGGAAGCCACCGCTGGGGCGCGGGTGGTGGTGCGGGAACCCGGGGATGGTGATCGTGGTGAAGACGCCGCCGCTCGGGTGAGGGTGGTGGTGGTGAGGCCAGTGGTCGCCGTCGCGCTTCTCGTTGCTGATGCTGCTGGGCTCGGCTACGGCGACGCTAGTAGTAGTAGTCGTGGCGGCGCTTGACGAGTGGCTCTTGTGGTGGTGGTGAGACTCGCCAGTCGGGTGGGGGTGGTGATGAGGTTCCCCGGTGGGATGAGGGTGGTGGTGGTGGCTTGTGCCGGTGCCATGGCCCCAAGGAGTGTGGTGCTTCTCGTTGCCCGGGAAGGTGTGAGGGAGGCCGGTGGGCTGCGAGTGGTGACTGGTGTGATGGGTCTTAGTAGAGTGATGGTGGTGGCCGGTAGGCTGAGCATGGCCACTGTGGTGGCTCTTAGTGTGGTGAGGCTTGTGGCTTGAGTGATGGCCGGTGTGGTGGGAGTGGTGTCCCGTGGAATGAGCGTGGCCGGACTTGTGCTCCTCCTCATCTCTCTCCCACAGAGCACTGCTAGAATGGCGAGGGCCTCCGGTGTGGTGGTGATGAGGAAAGCTTCCGGTGTGATGGGGAGGCCAGCTACCGGTGTGGTGCGGGAATCCGCCACTGGGGTGGTGGCTGGGGTGGTGAGGCCAGCCACCGGTAGGGTGAGGCCATCGCGTGTGCGTGACGGGTGTGTGAGAGTGATGCTCGTCCACCGGAGCCGCGGTGACTCCTTGGAAAGAGGCGGCTGCCGCCAACACAGCAACGAATGAACGCATGGTTGATCTGTGTTGTTTTTACGACTGACTATCTTATAGCTTGGATATAATCTCGATGAAAATCGGGTATATCGTCCTTCGGGCGGTTGTCTGCGTCAACAGGGCCGGCTGGAGCTGCTATGGTTAGTGTTGTAGTCGACGGGTTTCCGGATGATGGTGAGAAGAATCCGGACTGGAACGGAGGTCGGGCTCAACTCCCTTTTATGTTTCTTGATCCCTTACCAACACATGTTCAATCGGGTAGGTACCACGAC
Source organism: Annulohypoxylon truncatum (assembly GCF_022578515.1). Lineage (NCBI taxonomy): Eukaryota > Fungi > Ascomycota > Sordariomycetes > Xylariales > Hypoxylaceae > Annulohypoxylon > Annulohypoxylon truncatum. The sequence goes on from NW_025953849.1 coordinate 70,076, forward strand.
ACTAGGGCTCATGGCGTTCTCACCTCTGGCTTGACGGTGGAATCTAGGATCACATGCTGACTTCATGGCTTGTCGATCATCTAATCCCGGAGCACTCCAGATTCGATATAGGCCGTCGTACATAGCCCAGCATCGTTCGTCAAGGTACAACCGAGACGCAACATCTAGCCACTTGGCCACGAGGTTTGACACTAACAGCTACCTATCACGGTTGACAGCATCCGTCGACGTACAATAACAGAGCTAGCTACCCTTGCTCAGGAAGTTAGCTAGGACTGATTCACTCCAGGGACCCTTGGCCTCTGGGAGCGTTGGAATAATAACATTGGGGATCACCTAATCTATAGGTAGGTAAAGATCGACTTGTATCTAATTGCATCTCTGTTTGGGCGTATGTGATATCAGCATTAGTGGATGAAATCAGCAATATTAAAGAAAAATTTAGGTAAAATTGGTTGGCCGTTAACCTGGCTGACGGGATCCTATTAGGCCACTTTGATATCTTGATTCCTTATGATGCGTGGGAGGATTGGGCAGAGCCCCTCGGCGTCGTCAATTGGTCCAGAAGGATTAAGCGAGCGTAGATCGAAAACCGGTGCGGCCGTTTGTTACCTTTTTAGCTTACAAGGGGTGCGTTTAGGTATATAGAGACTGATGTGGGGGCAACAAGAACATTTCACGACAGATTCTGGTAGCTTGACGTGATTCTACCTCCAATCACTGGCCCAGATTTGGGCAAGTTGGACTTGGGTTGGGATTTCGATCGAGGTTGACAATGACGGAAGAAGACGTTGATTAAGAAAACGGTCGTACTTGGGTAGTTTTATCGCGTCTGCATGGCCAATGAGGTGCAACCGTCTAGGCCACATTCTTCTAATTGCTTACCTAGGTCTACAAGGTGTAGAAAGACTTCTCGGTATCAATTCGCATAGGTAGTGCATGCGACGGGCAACATGTTTAGGTATGTGGTACTATTTAAAGATCTGTTGTTTCAAGGCGGTTCTTTTAGTAGAAACGGGTAGCTGACAGGTTTGCAGGTACCTTTCTAGGTAGGTCTGTAATAAATGCATGCCCGCATCCTAGTGGCTAGCTGCCGATCTTGAACATATTCAACGGCCTCATCATTACTTGTACATATGTGTTGACATATGTTGCGATTGAAGCGAGATTGACAAATCATGCTAGAGCGATTAGGCGTTTCATACGATATAACCGAATATAGATTTTAAGGAGGAACAAGAGTGAGGATGGAATATATTATTCTACCCAAAGATTCAAACAGCTATGATGTCAAAACGATGTCGATTATACATACATATTCTCGAAGCCTGCCATAGGAATAGTTTGTTACATAGTACATGCATGGTCCAGTTATAACGTGGCTACGTATGCCGGGACGACGATGGATGGTAGGATGAAGCTGAGCCGACTGAGGTAGGGCCTAAAACAAGCTTTCTCGCACCCTGTCACAATTCCTTGGCGCCTCCTTTTTCTGGAGCAATTCCTCCTCCATACCACTGCATTGAGTAATCCACTGCGAACAGAGGAAAAGCTGACATGAGATGAACTGTGCAACAGCCGCGCAGCAACACACAAACGCCCATTGTGGTCATGTATATGTATGCAAGATCTACAGTTGGGGTGATGCCGTAGCCACAACATCGTTGGATCACGTCAGCCGCTGACGAGCATTTGTACCGATTGAGATTTGGCGCCGCCGATCTTTTTCTCGATAGAGACGAGTACACGGTGTTCACGGTGCTAGAATGTTTCTAATTCTAGCTAAGTAATGATGACTAAAAATCGTACCTGCATGAGATGTCGCCCCTAGTTCGAACCACTTTCTATCTGATCTAGTGAACTTACCTAAACCAGCTCGAATCTAACAACTGAATCGAGATGCGAAAATCTCGAAAACGGCAGATGGTGCGCAGTGCGAAGTAAGAGCATTGACGATCGAGCAACTCGCTGAAGCCGAGACACAAGGCGCGCGATTTGTAGCAGATATAAAGCCACCTGCTTACTTGAGATGGTGTACGGTATACTTGGAAAGACGCGCCAACCAGTAAGCCCCGTACAACCTCAACTTCTAACAACTACTCCGAGTATTCATGAACGCCGACTAGGGATCCCGTCTATTCGCCTGCGGGACTTGCGGATGCGAAGTCAGAATCTTAAACAAAACACCCCACGCGGCATTGATTCTTCAACTTTCCAACATCTTTTGCCGTAAATTGGAGTGGTTTCATGTCCTAGACCACCTGCATTGTATATAGATGTCTTACAATCTATAACCTCGATAGTCTCGAGCTATACTAGTGCTATACTAGGTAGTACGGTTAGTTAGAGCCCCCCTCTGATTTGCCCCTGAGTGTGTTGAGCCTCCAGATCTTGCCGGTGATGTAATAATTGGGGAAACTTAGAAACTAACAGAGCTTCAAAAGAAAACTGTCTCGGTATTTCTAGAATAATATAGGCATGTACTACATCGGTCATGCATTACCAAACCCCCTTTTGCGGTCTAGTGACGAAGTTTTTATCAATTCTTACAACATGCCGACGTTCATGACGCAATGCTTTTCCAAGCATCACATATATAACGCAAGTCTCAATCGATGATCGTATAACATAATCTGAACTACTTGGGTAACTAGATTCGAATACTAACTTTGGCATTATAGTGCTATCACAGAATCATATCTGAGAGAAACAGCATTCTCGACTTAAACGAAAGTTTAAAGGTTCCTCATAGTGATATGCGGTCTTTCATACCTGGAATGCCGCGGTAGGGATGGACATTGTGTTCAAATTTCGATTATTGATCACGTTAGCAGCAGATCGCAACATTGCCTCAAAGCGGGAACACGTAGGTAGACATTACTATATTTTATTTTGGATCAACAACATTCAAGAACTGGATAAATGGGTAGCTGAGAATGAGAAGTATGCTGTTATGTCTATTTCCTACTTACCGGTACATAGCCGTTTTCAGGGGGCCGGCTTATGAGCCCGCAATCTTACATGTACCGGCATACCGTCCTTCGGGTGCACTGTACCGCTTCCGATTTCGTAAAGACGTTCGCCGTTCACAATATGAGTAGGCGTAGCTTTGGAGCCCCTAAGAGATCAGGTCAGCAATCATATTCGCGATTCTTATTGGGTATGGCGTTTCCTTACTGCTTCTCATCCCATTCCGCCCACGCTTCTTCGATGTCGAAAGTTCGCGCTATCAGAACCGAAACCAGTCTAAGCTCGATCATCGCCAACTCCATGCCAATGCAATTCCTTGGGCCCAGGGAGAACGCTGCCCAGGCTTCCTTGGTAGCGACGTACAGCGAATCGCCTTCGACAGCTAGCCAGCGCTCTGGCAAGAACTCGTTTGGCCGTGGCCAGTAATCGGGATTGCGCTGGAGGCCGTGAACGGCGAGCCATGGCCCAAAGCCATCCAAAGGATACGTAGTCGGCAGAGAACCTGGCACGGTGAGGGCGAAACCTGAAACGGTTTTGCTATCACGGACTGTCGCAGCAAGAGGGTATAGTCTTAGTGTCTCCTTGATAACGCCCAAGGTGTACGGCAGGGAGTATAAGAGGTGAGGCGAGGTGGTTAAGATTTCTGCTGCCTTTTCCGGGTCCGGTCCGAGCACAGAATCGTGTTCGGCTCGGACTTTTGCTAGCTTCTCTGGGTGGTCCTGCATCAGTTTTACCATGAAACAGATGGTCGACGAAGTTGTATCGTGGCCCGCGAAAATGAACGCTTTCAAATTCGCTATCAGTCTATCAACGAACACCGCATCGGGCTTCTCTTTAGACACGCTAGGATCGTCTTTATCGACATACTTCATAGCTACGTCCACGATGGTCTTCTTCTGCTGGTTGGTTGAGGCGTCCGATCGTAGCTTGCTCTCTATCTGTGGAAGTAGAACTTTACGCATGTCCTCGTTATTTCGCCTGATGGCGGCATGGTGCCAAGGCATCCTGACGAGGGGTAGCATTCTTGCGACATCTGTTACCATACCCATCATCTTGGTCTGTTTCAACAAAGCAGCTTTGAGAGGGCTGCTAGACTTGCGTGACTGCTCGCGTAACCGTAAATCTCTGCCCAGAGTTAGCATATCGAAGTATTAGGCCAACGATGCCATATTCACACTTACATGGATGCCCTAACAATGACGTCGAATGTTAGGTTGATTGTCTTCTCTTCGAGCTGGAAAACCGGTCCCCAGTTACCGTCCGTACCTGCCAAGTCCTTAAGTCCGTTTACAAACACGAGGGCTTCTTCGATAATTTCTGGTAGCAAAGCCGTTAGGTTCCGTGGACTGAAACTAGGGTTAAACCTTGATCGCCACGTTTTCCAAAGCTGTCCCTCGGAAGAAACCATGTCTAAGTTCCCTGTTAAAGGCATCATGTACTCAGCCATGAGATGATCCTTTGGAAGACTCTTAGATTGTGTGAACTGAGACGCAGCTACGGGATCAAACACCGCTGCTAAGGAGCTGGACAGAGGCCAAAGGTCGAGATAGACCACTGGTGGCACCCTGTCCCGACCGGGAAAGTACTTCCTAGAATTTGCGGCAAGCCAACGATGAAACATGTAGATGTTGACATCTGGAGGGTGAACCGCACGGAAACTAGCCAAGATCGGGAGATGGCCGAACAGCAGGGAATGTGGTAACACCGGCTTATATCAGTTAGTCATGACTACCTAGTCTCAAACATCATGGTCGGAAGTGTGTTGAGTTTCACTCACTATTCCCTGGGCGATTAACGATCTCACTCGGCCCCGTGCAACATATCCTCTATAGAAGAATCGAACCAGGACTATGATCAGCAGAATGAGCAAGCTTCGTAGCAGAAGGGGTCGCACGGCGTCCCCTGTAGTATTGTGTAGCCCCATGATATGGTGGCGCGGCGTATGCGGATGCAATGAAGAGTATTATGGCTCAAATTCACTGAAGTGTGAAATGTCTTGAACTCATGACTATACGCTAGAGAAAGTATTAAGGGAAAAGGGTTAAAGAAACAAGTGATTTATAACATCCCTCATACTGGCCCAAGACGACAGTTCCCACAAATTTGGTAACCACCTATGTTGGCGATAGTCACCGGGTGGAGTAGGCCCATTAAACATCTAGGCATTGAGGTTTCTACATAAGTAAAATATAACCAACCAGCATCAAGCTTTTGTAGGTGTTAGGAGACGAGAGACTGTCGGCGGTATGGTTACGGATCTTGGCAGAGTTGTAATCTCGTGCTAGTTCAAGGCACAGCTGGTCGGTTAGAAGGTGGGAAACCTCTTTTCACCACTTATATGCATACGATATTCATATAGGTTCGCCTTCTCCGCTTCATCGCAGTGCTTATTACTCCTGAATATGCATTAAACATACATAGAATTGCTACTTTCCAATCAACCCAAGACATGAAGCGTAGTTGCGATTCGGATCGAGACCTAGCTAGTCAGAAATCTAAAATTCATGAGAGAAACAGTTAGTAGGATCTAGATATCGGCTGGATAGGTAATAGACAGTTTATTATGCGTCGGGCGATATCCCACCTGCCAAATTTTAGGGATCATCAGAAGGTCTAACCACACAGCGAGACTCGGTGCAAATACGAATACGGTAAGCTGGGCGGCTGCCCGCGGGCAGCCGACGTCCTCAATATGACGTATTTACGTATCAGCCAGCTATTTCTTTGATATCTGGGGATTGCCAGGAATCTCGTGTAGCCCTGAACAGACTGTTAGGTACGTAATGTTCCAAACTGTTGACGCTCGGCGCCAAGTCGAGAACTTACACGAATCGATATCCTCCTTAACAGTCCTATCAACCTTGCATTCATTCTGGTTGGCGATGGATTGTGTGGTCAAAGTAGGGCACGTCACGTAGCATGGAGTATCCATGGTTCTTTGTAGGGCATCACCCTTCCAACCGAAAAGGTAGTCACCATGGGTACCGTAGCCAGTGCTGAAGCTTTTGCGTTAGCGAGACCTTAGGAGCCTATCCGGAAAATGAAGCACTTACTTGTCACCCATACTCCAGACAAAGGGTTGTGATCCATCCTCAGGCCACTCGTTAGGATCATTGAACTGCCGGGTGTCCCAAATTGTCTCGTACATGAGCAAGGGAACGGGGACCCTAGTGTATTAGAACATGCTGTGTTAGTATCTTTAGTTTACTGGGTACCGGCTTCATAGATGTGGTAACAAGGGGTATGAAATGGTTTCACTCACTGCCTTGAAGTTAGCTACTATCTAGATTGCGGACATCGGAGATCGTTCGAAAGCTAAGAACATACCGGATGAGTATCGGGGCATGGGCCCTGCGAGTCGAAGGTCCCGTTGACTGGATACGACATGTGGCTCTTGTGGTCGGGTGTATCAAGGTTTTTGCCATCCCAGCAGCTATGGTACGTTAAATCATCGCTCGGCTATGCAGTTACACTTTCTCATCTTTAACTCACGTTGGGAAGCGTATGTTTGCCATGATGCCTTCCGGACATATCTTGTTTGGGAGGTAATTGGTCTCGGGAAAACGCGTGAGCATGCCTTGGAGGCAGGTATAGGTAACTTGCTTATACTTGGTAGCTTGTTCAGCGCTTCGAGCCGTTGAATCACCTATAAGCATTCGGAATCCCTACATCGATCAGTCCTACTAGTTACGTGTTTTCTTAATGAAACTTTGATCTTACAGGTTTGAACGCCGTAACCTTAGATCTTTGCTGGTAGTCCGACAAGCCGTTCTGCATGTAGTAGACGGTCATACCACCCTCCGCGCCGTCGAAGCCGACGTTAGATCGGATGGGAACTCGCTTGTAAGTACCATTGCGAGCCCTGAAGAAGAGGACGGCGGTCCAGTAGTTCGACGTATCCTCGGTGAACTGGCAAGTTGTGCAGGTAGACTCGCCAGACATATCCTTGGCAGGGTCCATGGTCACATTGAGCGAGTTCTACATTAGTCAGCCCATGTTTCCCTTCCAAACTCCGTGGAACGACTCACGCCACCGATGATCTGGTGTAGGTGAGGGGATGGCGCCATTCCTGGGTTGACTAAGGGGTCGATGCGATCGACCACAAGCTGGGAGCATGAGAACCGAATCAATGCACTCGTAGGCGCCGCTAGAGCCAGCGTGGCGAGTGAAATTGACCTCATCTTGTCTGCTTAAGGTCTGGCCAAGCATCCAGCGACCATTATGGGAGCAAAGAACATAAGGGATAACCCTCGACGCGAGCTACCGCGGACTCAACACCTTTATCTATCCTTTAAGCTATAATTCTGTTAGAATATCAGTCTTACTCCCTTGCCGAAGCACAATAATAGAAAGGCAAAGACTGCGAAAAATCGATCTCAAGAATCTCAGTCTTGGATTACATTTGATGGCCCAATTTAGGCCATGATAGCCCACCCCTCGGCGCTTCTCTGAAAAGGGGGGGAAACGGGCAGTGGTAAGTTGATGTCATTCCAACACAATGACTAACTGCCGGCACGTATTGGCCCTACTCACCAATCTATTCCTCCTGAATACTTCGAACTCGACATTATCCAGAGTGGAGCTAGTCTAATTATAACTCCCTAATAACTCCATGGGGTTAGAAAAACCCGGACCAATCGAGCTAACTGCAAGGGGGCGGCCGGCATATCAGGTCTCAAGCCAACTTCAACCGATATGGTGAAGGAATCGGACAACAGAGTGTAAAGTTGGATAAGCGCTCTACTTTGGCCTGAACTTGTTTCCGCGCCCCCAAGACGGAGGATGAAGTGATAGGTATATCCATTTCAATTCGCAGTTCGCACAATCCTTCTAGAACTCATACTGCTTTAGCCCTCTTTGAGTTTCATCTCAACCGTACCAACAAAGCGAAGGCAATAATATTGTCACGCTCAGGAGGTCAAGGAACAGTATATCAACTTTAAAGATAACTCAGGACGGGACTTCGGCCACGATCATACCGTGTCCTCTGAGCTGCACCCTCTGAGCTGCGCAATTGGTTTCCCATCTTCGGTCTGATCAAATGGGTATTAGCTGCGAAACGGCCTTGTTTCTCATCGTCTCCCATCGTGGATAATCCGTTCAGCTTCGAGTGCTTCAGCTAGGATACTTGAGCGAAGATCTAGCATAAGAAGGTTGTCAACATCAAATCCCTTAGGTAATCATCAGGTTTCGAAACCTGAATGACTTCTTTTAGGGTCGGTATCTCTCCCGGTCGCAAGTACAAAACCGATGACCGGCTTGCCAATCTAGTAGTAAAGAGTTACCTAGCTGTCTCACGATATGATAAAGTAAGTGATTTTTCCACACATTTTCATGAGTGGGTTTAGGTGCTTACGGCGAGGAGTGGGGTGTTCATCACTGTAACATACCACGGACCAGGTCGGATGGTGCACTTTTCCCGCCATAAATTAGTGGCATTAATCGTTCTAGAGAGCTGAAAAGGCGGACTGCAGGTAACACGCCTCCCCAATCTACCCACAAAAAGCCCTATTACAGCCCCTCGATACTCTCTAAAGATTGGTAGATATAGTCAAACAATGGCACTCCGTACATGCTATGCCACCTTTTGAAGTTGCGTTCATCTTTAGCGAAGTAACAATAGACATATGTTGGATCACTGCAGTAACTTCAATTGGTTCGTCGTCTTTCTCATACTCCAACATTGTAAAAAAAAGAATGACCCAAACGAGACGATGTGCACCGTGGACCAATAATGAAAAGCATGCCGCCCTCTATGGAGCCGAGATCTACACCAGGCTTTGTATAACCTGACTGGTCATAACAGTTGGCTTTCGGTCTCCTGCCCCAACGCAAAAGTCGCCCTACATAATTCGCGGGCTGGCAGCGGCGGTGTTTAAAAGTTTTCCCCATATGCTGCCTCGAAAGCTGTCACTCAGCCCCGGACTAAAGCAATACTCCTGGAGAGGTATGACAATCCGCCTAGGATGACTTTACTTAATACATTAATTGACGGTGCGACGTATATTCTTTATGGCTTCATTTCTGTAGTAAGTAATCCTCATAATAACCTTGCAAGGTTTTCATTGAGCACTATTGTTGACTTTTTTTTTCGAAGATCGTCCTTTATGTGAGCTATCAGGTGCTCCTGAATCCCCTGAGGGCTTATCCAGGACCGCTCATAGCTAAACTCACTAATGGCTACGCTGGGTTCTTTGCATATAAACGAGAACTTCACATAGAAATATGGAGAAACCACCAGAAATACGGTTCGTCAGAGTCACCTAAAAAGAATGTTGTTAGGCAGATGGTTGATTTGCGACAGGTCCTGTTGTCCGGATAGGACCAGATAGGCTTGTCTTCAGTTCTGCCACGGCTCTACGAGGTAGCTCCAAAAGCCACATACGCCAGCCATTGGACTTTACTAACTAAGAATAGACATATATCAGAATGAAAGAGTTACGAAGGCTCCTACCTACCTAGTTACACAGTCTAAGCCTGGCGCGTTTAGTATTTGGAACGCATTAGATAGAGATTTGCACCGGCGTAAGCGAAAGCTCGTCGGGCGAACTACTACGGATACCTCCATGCGAGACTTTGAACCCTCTATGGTAGAGCAGGTTGACATATTCATCGAGCAGTTGGCAAACGACAAGCAGCAGCCCACTGACGTGAAAACCCGATGTAGCTACTTGAGCTTCGACATCGTCGGGCTCCTCTCATTTGGGTACAGCTTGCACATGCAGACTGATGAGGAGAACCAACCTCTCATCGAACGGCTTACGCGAACCAACCATCGTATGAATGTGTTCATGCAGATCCCCATGATCCCGCGTTATAAGCTACATCTCTATATCAACTACTTCTTCCGCCAAGAACGAGAGAAGACGGCGCGCCTGATAGAAAAAATGATCCGTAGCCGTATGGCTGAGGATGTCCACGCGAAGCGCGATCTGTACTCGTACGTTGCGGACGCGATCAATGCTAAAGGTGACGACAGTCTTCGGTTTAGCGACCTTTGGTATGAAGCTTTCTTCTTCATAATAGCAGGTATGCCAGCAAGCTCACGCTTCCTTCAAGACTAGGCACTGAGATGTTCGTATAGGAGGCGATACGAGCGCCACGGCGCTTAGTGCAACGTTTTTCTACCTGTCGCGGAACCCCAGGTGCTACGAGAAGCTTGCCACGGAAATACGGACGACATTCCGGAGCGGGGAGCAGATCTGCGGAAGCAAGCTCGCGGGTTGCCAGTACTTGCGGGCGTGCATCGATGAATCTCTCAGGATGTCTCCGCCGTCGCCCGGTACACTTTGGAGAAACTTGGCACCGGAGGAGGAGGGTGGCAAGCCTTTCATAGTTGATGGTTATGTCATCCCGAAAGGGACGAAGGTCGGCGTCAATACTTATTCGCTACATCACAATGAGGTTAGCGCTTTCTTATCTGTTAACCCGGTCGTACTTGATCGAGGAGCCTGCCATCCGTTCGAATGAGGTGATTTCCTGCGTTTGTTGTGATCACTGACATGCATGAAATTAGAAATACTTTCCGGACCCCTTCATATACAACCCAGAGCGTTGGTTGATGAGGGGTGATTCGGACGAGTCAGCTACTGCGAGGAAGGCGATGCACGACGCCTTTGCCGTCTTCTCTACTGGCTCGCGGGGCTGCGCCGGGAAACCTACTGCTTACTTAGAGATCAGCTTAACCCTTGCTAAGACTATATGGTACTTCGACTTCGAGACTGCACCTGGTACTCTCGGCGACGTCGGGATAGGTCAAAAAGGAGAGTTCCGTTTATACGATATCTTCACGTCGACCCACGATGGTCCATACTTGGTCTTCAAGCCCCGCGAGACGTTCGCGAAAGACTTCGGCAGTACTATGTAGCGCCTAGGAGTTAGAGCTGGTGAGCTTGCTGGGGATGCGCACTAATCTAGCGCCCGAGGTTTCGAAAACGACATGCCACGACCGTCGTGCTGGACGAATCTAGGAGATTTTAAATGATAGGCGATTACTAGTAGGGGTTGAGGAATATAGGGATTATGCATGGGTAATTTATGTAATGCTAACCCAGGCCTACTGTCCTAGTCCTATTTACACGTGCAGTCGAACTCCTGATCGTATTTGAAGAGCCCCGGCGGATATCGATGTGAAAACCCCCACGAATCAAGAAATCGGGACTTTGTATCAAAAAAGCGGAGTTACAGGGGCAATGTGGGCTAGCTAAGGACGGAGACTATGACTTTGTAGCCTACTAACTAACAACATCGATCCAAGATCAGGAGACGGCGGAGGCTGTGAATGTAATCCTCCTAGCTTCGGGGCTCGGCCCGGATCTGCGATAGCTGATTTGAATACCGGCCGTCAGACGATACCCGTGCCTTATCCCAATTCAACCATACGATATCCTCCCGGTGGATTATCAACACACGTACTTGTGTCTTCCGATTCCTCATCGTCCCTACAGGATCTCGCATTAAATATTGTTTACTTGACGTCTCTTAATAGGTAGGTGCCTACTTAAACATATTTCTCTCATACACTGTATATTAATGACACCTTCGAGATCTAGAAGCTCATAAGGCTTAAAACCCCAAAATGGTAGTGTTCACGCGGGACCCACAAAAGTCCGCCCACAGGAGGAGTAAAAGCGACGCTATCGTGAGTGGTGGAAAATACACAGGTAGGTACCTAGGTATGGTATGGCATGGAGTTGCATTTACAACTCACTTTCCGCTGAATGGATGGGGTTACTGCGTACGTAACGAGCTGGAAAATCCACCGGACGGATTTGCATCAACAGTACCACTTACTTTGGCCGAACTACGTAACTTGTTACGAAGCTACGTATGGAGGAAATTGGATGAGCTTGTCAAAGGGGCTCGGTTTCACGATGGAGTCCCATCTAATTGGGTAGCTTTTTCTTGGCTCCCCAATAATACCTCCAAATAACCCCTGGGATCGCCTGCAGGGTTTCAAGGATTCACGTTCGCCATAATTCTTTGCCGAGTCTCTCTGAGGTGTAGACATGGGTCAGATCAGATCTATATTAATCGTCTAGATCGTCGCCAACCGTCAAGATGAGACGAAGGGTAGCCAAGGCTGTCAGTGCATCATATTGCATGTTCATTCGTTAAAAATGCCTTCCTTCAAACGTCTTGCGGCTCTTTCGGCCTGCATTGCGCCCGCTCTGGGTATCACCGTGACTACGTCCACCAGCTCCTACACCGTCGACACCGCGGCTTCGTATGGCTTCAAGGTGGCCATCAGCCGCTCGACTTGCGACATCACGTCGTTGAACTTCTACGGCACCGAGTATCAGTACAGCAGTACCTACAGTCACATTGCTTCTGGTCTAGGTTCCGCAACCGTCTCTTACACCACCAGTGGTAAGTAATTATGAAGCAGCCTATCTGAGTTCTTACTAACAGATGACTGGTAGGCGACTACGTGATCGTTAAGTGCGTAGCTGATAATGATGACTTTGATCTAACCCATTACATGGTCTTCAAAGACCAGTCGAGCGCAATCTACATGGGCACATACACTGTCTCCGAGCCTTCTATAGGAGAGCTGCGCTACATCTTCCGTCTCACCGGTCTTACTGAAGCATACCCCAACGGCAATGTGTCGTACACGGCCGGCGGCACCGCCATCGAAGCCACGGATGTCTACGAGGTTGACGGCCAAACGCGCAGCAAGTTCTACTCTTCGGACCGCTTTATCGACGACAGCGTATACTGCGCAACAACCACGGACGCCTCAATCCACGCATGCTGGCGTATGTGATTGCCAATCCCCCCTCCCCTATTTTAACCCACTAACCTCCCATCACAGTCCGCCCCAACAACCAAGCAACGGAGAAGAGCTCCGGCGGTCCATTTTTCCGGGACATCGACCTGAACTACGGCGGATCGTACCACTCGGTGACGTACTACATGAACTCGAACCACGCGCAGACCGAGAGCTACCGCCAGGGCTTCCACGGGCCCTACGTCTTCAGCATGTCCCGCAGCGGCGTGCCGAAGGCGTCCGACTACGACGTCTCCTTCTTCGACAACCTGGGCCTGACAGGGTACACGGGGGCCTCGGGCCGCGGGTACGTCAAGGGCACGGCGTCGGGCACGTCCAGCTCCTTCCCCATCGTCCTGCACTGGTACAACGCCGACTACCAGGGCTGGGCGTACGCCTCGTCGAGCGGCGCCTTCACGTCGCCCGCGCTCGTGGCGGGCACGTACACGCAGGTGCTGTACCAGGACGAGTTCGCCGCGGCGACGACGACGGTCAGCGTGACCGCGGCCGCGACGGCAACCGCGAACATCGCCGCCACCGCCGCCGCCATAGTCGGCAAGCGCACGACCGTGTTCCAGCTCGGCGACTACGACGGCCAGCCGACCGGGTTCCTGAACGCGGATAAGCAGCTGCGGATGCACCCGTCCGACACCCGGATGTCGGCGTGGAACCCGGGCAGCGTGGCGTCGACGGCCGCGGCGTCGTTCCCGATGGCCATCTTCACCGACGTGAATAACGGCCAGAAGATCACGTTCACGCTTTCGAGCGCTATTACTAGCGCGGCTACCCTGCGCATCGCTACCACCCTGGCGTATGCGGGGGGGCGGCCGCAGGCTACAGTTAATAGCTACACGTGTGCGGCGCCGGCGGCGCCGACGGCCATTGATAGTCGGGGTGTTACGAGGGGCGCGTATAGAGGCCGTGGGGACGTGTATACGTGCACGATACCGAGTGGGACGTTGGTTAGTGGGAGTAACACTGTTACGATCAATGTGATTTCGGGAAGCAGTGGATCCGATTACCTGAGTCCCAATGTCGTAAGTACCTACATCCTAACTGTTAAATTGCTGTTTAGGGGCTTGTACTAACTCTGTGATCCTAGATCCTCGATGCCATAGAGCTTTACTATTAAGTTGGTTGACGAGATGCCTGTTTCCAGGATAGGTCATTGCTTGGTGTAGGTTATGACGATTAAGAAATAGGGGGTCTACGGGTGGATGCCAACGCCACTGCAACTTTCGAAAACTCATAGTTCTTGTTCATAGTTCTTACATACACAGACTGATACCCAGCTTTTCCAGCATGTCATCAACTGTTTTTCCTATCGTGATAGGTACCTTCCTTCGTGTTGGCCCTGTTGGCTAACATCGAAAATCAGGCGTTGATGAATGACTCCACCATTTCTCCCTAGACTCAAGCCAGGCTTCACATCTGTTTCGATCCCTAAACGATTCCCGTCAAAGTGAAGCTATGCCATCAATTTCCTATTTCCATTGAGGATAGACGAATTCATCCTCATCGATATCAATTCCTTCCTCTTCTGCGAAGGCGCAGAAGATGTTAGTGTTAGGCCGTATCGATACCATCGAGGTCAAGACGTCGTTGCTTTACTTTGTCTCTTTACTGAGGCCAGGTTGGTTGAACAAAACCACCTGTACGGTTATGTCGTCTCGTGCGGATAGGGAAAAGGGGGCGGTGAGCGCAAGTCGGCCTGCTAATAACTCATGATGGTTACCGCCAAGAGCGTTACGCACTAGATGCACGGCAGCATTTTCATCTTGGACCGTTCTTCTCTCCTCCACGAACTCCCATTTCATCTTCCCACCCAAGAACTGACTAAAGTCGAAGGGTTCATACGTTGGTTTAGGACTGCCTTGCGGCTTGCCTCGCGATTCTATCCACTTGCTGACCAGATCAACGGCCTGTTGATCAGTGACGAACTTCCAGAAACCGTCCGACGCCATGATTAGGAATGAAGGGATGTCAGGGTCGATCTTGAAGCTTGCCACATTTGGTACAGCTGTTAGATACGGGGGTGTTTGGAGGTTGTACCCAAGGAGCAGTGGAGCGCCGAATCTTTTGCTTAGATCCTTCTGTAGCTCTTGAGGCAACTTCCATGGCGCATCGCCAAATGCTCGCGTGACCCCTATTCCCAGTACGAGTCCATCTTTGACTACATCGCCTTCATCAGGATGCTGCTTGTTAATCCTCTCAGCCTCTTTCGGATTCCAACCAGTATGATCTGCTGACAGGGCCATCGTAACCCATCTTCCGTCTTGAGCCTTCTGCGCCATCACTGCTCTTGAGTTGCCAGTGCCGGCCACGTGCAAAATGCGGGCAACAGGGTCATATAGGGATAGCAAAGCGCTTGAGCCAGTGTAAGCGGGGATCATCTTCTTCACTTTATCCTGAAATGGCTCCTTGCTTTCGGAGATGCCTGTCGCCGCGTTCATCATTGCATCATCAGTTTTCTTGAACGCCTCTTTGATAGCACGTTGTACTACTTTCCACATAGACTCTTTCTTCGATTCTGCCTTGACTTGGCCCAACTTATGTCTCACGATAGGGAGAAGCTGTTTCTCTAGTAAATACGCTGTCTGCCAACCCGAATGCCCGTCGAAGATAGCCCAGGCCATCCACTGACTGCCGTCGTCCCACGGCGAAGGGAATTGGCCATGGATGAAGCGGTCCTCGCAAGGGCTATTGGAAGCCAACTGAGCACCATCGTATCGATCGACGCCGGTGACATCCTTAACGAGGAAATTATACGCGTATCGCGTTAAGATGCGTGTGACGTCTTCTTGAGAAAGGCGTTGTCCAAAGGTCAACTTTTTAGCTGGAACACTCTCGAAACGTGGAACCGGTAATTCATCGTTAGCGCGGGTGGGTTTGGATGCTAACCACCAAAGGCCGGGTGCGCCGAGAACACCAGCAACCAGAGTGTACTTCGTTGCCTTCTTAAGAATTGTAGCCGAGGGCGCGCGGTTTGTGGAATAGAGGCTTTTGGCTGGTGTCTGTAGGATTGGTTTTGTCGCCACGCGTCCAAGACGCGCTTGGGGTACTCGCGATCGCAGCATAGTCACCAAAGGAGGTAGATTTGATCAGGGGGAGAAAATCAAGTTGTGAAGGGGAATGAATAACCTCTTCTTCTTCAGTGCGGGCAGAATCAGAGGTTCGGAAATGATGGCGGGGAGGATTTTTAAAGAATTAGAGGGAAAGAATCAACCTACGAGACATATTTCGACTAGAGGTGGATAAGTACAGAAGTTCCAAATCAAAAAACACAACAAGGTCAGTTCTTGTACAGGCCTAGAGGGTCTATTTCATAGGTCTCCATTCTCCATCGTCGATTCGCTGTGTGTAGTAGGTATTCAGAGCGTTTATCTATGGTTACACAATTCTACCCCTTTTTATACGATCTACTAGGTACGTTGAAGAAACAAAGCAGCCTTATTCCAGCACGTCAGATGAATTTATGCGTACCACGTAGTTTACTAACGAGTAGTAGAGGTGAATCCATTCATCTATATTAACCCAGGAATTAATTCATTAGTTCCATTGTGCTTCTATCAGGTCGGTCACTGATAGCACAGGGGGGCGGGCGCCTCTGGACATCGATAGTAAACATTCAAAGACGATGCCTAGCCTAAATCATCACAATACCGATGAATCTTAACATAATAACATCAAATCCTTACTATTGAAGACACAAGAATTAGTCATCAATAAACCCCAACGACCACATCGTGTCGCTAATATAACACCGACGACAGCATATATTTCATTGTCAGCAGCCTGCCCCCTCTGGGATCAACCCTTGGTCATGGATGTCTAAGCCAGGAAGTTTAGCAATATGATTGTTATACCTTACAAGTAACTATCCATCCTAGATCCGTACCTGTCACTGTAATCTCTACCTGTCCTTGAATTCCCTACATAATTGCCTCCAATAGAAAGATAACTAATTAATTTCCAAGGGTTTATGAACCTTGATCGTACAACCAGATCAGACATATCCAGACATTACCATTCGAACACCCAAAAATTAAGGGCAAACGCATTCCCTAGTGATAGGTCAGCCTCGGTAATTTTTCAAGGTAGGGTAAATCTTTTCCAGAGACTCACTTTAGAGACCTTAGAAATTGAACGCAGGTGGGATTGGTACATGCGTCAAGGTGGCAGTCGGAATCCTGGTTGCAAAAGGGGGTTTGGTCTCGTCCCTCCAGACCATTGGCTATAGAGTCGGCTGCTCGTGCTATACGCATGTATTAGTTAACCAAATATATATCAAATTCGAATCGCGTACCTATAAGCCCAGCCTGGACACCTGTCAAGCAGATGCTGAGGAGCGAAACCAGAACGGTCGAGGCCTTCATTTTGAGCGAAGTTGTCGATGTTATAGTGAAGCGCGGCTTTAGTGAAATCAAATCTTAGATAGGTATTGAAATGATATGATTTTCTGCTGCTTTGATGCAGCAAGAATCTCAATTGAGAAGCCGGTCGCTCGTTTATATAGAACAGAATTCGCAGTGACGAGCAGTGGTTCCCATTACTCGGAACAGCAATCGATCACAAAGTTGCCTAAGACGGCAATTGAGCAGCAATTTCCCAAAAAAGCATGACCTTATTTTTGAAATGTATTCGTAAACATAGAGAATTGTCCACCGAATACGATGGGGAACAGCTGAAAGCGTTCAGGATGACGCCAGCACCAACGGCCCTCAAAGCGGTATCATCGAACAAATTAACTAGTCAAGACAACGATTATCCAACATCTACTAGGTAGTCAGTATCAATATAAATTCAGTCATATGGTAACTTCCAAAACATGTCTAGAAAGCATACACTTACATCATATGCCGACATTCTTACCTATTCAATCTTACTACGCTAAAGTAGGCATCAATCAACATTCGGAAAAATAAATATCTGATGAATCAAGCTGTCATATGTTCCTAATCCAAAGTGTTGTCCATATACAAGACCAATTGCTCGCATCATCTCAACCATTCAGGGTCTTATTCTGTCACTCGCATTCGCGTACAGAGCCACACGTGCACCGAATAGTTAGAACGCTCTCTCCCGTACCAGAGACCCTATCTGCAATATTTGATAGGATGATTTAGCGAGAATTATGGATGGCGGAAGGAAATTTATTAGTGGACTGCTTAGATCGCAAGAACGAGCCCCTTTTTGGTCCATCAACCAATTTGCGGGGAATATGGGGGCCTAGGTGTTCTATATTTAAACTCCGGTTCAATCTTAAAATAAGCTTAACTTACTGGCTTATAGTAAAGCTTAGAATGATAAACTTGAGCTTTACCTTCATATCACTGAAGCCAGGAGCCGTCGATCGAGCTTGAAGGATTTATTACTACCGTATATTCCACGGCAGGTCTTTAGTAAGCTTAAGAATACCCCTGCCGAGGGAGGGATCTTTGGCAAACCGGCCATGGTTCTTAAATGAGTAGGTACTTAATTGAATTGAACTAAGCTTGTACGCAGCCCATCTCACTCTTGGTTGCCGTTTAAAGATCTTGTGGGCTTTAATGGATAAGCATATTTCAGGAGATAAACTTATCTCAGTTAGCTCAGACTAAAATAATTGGCTGTACCCGCCACAATGTGGCGATATGGTCCGTGCCATTGTAGCTGTGGGGCACGGGCGCGGTGCGTAAATTATTTTAGTTTAAATATTTTTAATTTAAAATTAAGTTATATATTATTTTTATTTATATAAATAATTATTATATTTAATTTAAAATAATTTTTTATTTAATAATAATATATATAATAAATTTAATTTTATAATTTAAAATTAAATAAATGGTTTTTTAAATTTTTTATTATATTAAATTATTTTTAAAATAAATTTTTATTAAATACGAAGTTTTAACGTAAAAAAAGTTATATATTATTTTTATTATTATTTAAAAATGGTTTATTTTTTTACGATAATATTATAATTAACGGTTATATAAATTTAAAATTAAATAATTTAATAAAATTTTAATAATTTTATATTTAAAATTATTTATATATTTAATATTTTAAATAATTATTATATAAAAGTTTTACCGAAATTTATTTATTAAAATTTATTTAATAAAATTAAAACTTAAATTAAAATTAATATTAACGTAATTAAAAATAAATTAATAATTATTATTTATATAAAAAATATTATTTATTTAAATAATAATTTTTTAAATTACGT
The DNA here is from genome assembly GCF_022578515.1 of Annulohypoxylon truncatum. Taxonomy (NCBI): domain Eukaryota; kingdom Fungi; phylum Ascomycota; class Sordariomycetes; order Xylariales; family Hypoxylaceae; genus Annulohypoxylon; species Annulohypoxylon truncatum. Next base: position 89,035 of record NW_025953849.1, read on the forward strand.
ATTTAAATAATTATTAAATAAACGTGTTTTAAATTTTAAAAAAATTTAAATATACCGTTATTTAAATTTATTAACTTTATAATATATTTAAATAATTAAACCGTTATAAAATTAATAAATTTAAATAACGATATATTTAAATTTTTTTAAAATTTAAAACGCGGTTTATTTAATAATTATTTAAATTTATAATTTAAAAACAAAAAATAAAAATTTATTAAATTATAATATATAAAGGAAAAAATAATTAAAATGTTTTAAATTAAAGTTCCCATTTTTATGTTTTTTTAAATAAATATATTTAATTAATTAAAAATTAATATAATTAAAAAAGTATAAAATAAAAACGGGGCTTTAATTTAAATTTATTAAAATAAAAATAAACATTAATTATAATAAAAGGAATAAATTTAAAATATAAATTTAATTTATATAATAATTTTTTAAAGGTTTTAAGTTTTTAATTTTTTTTTTTTTTTTAAAAAAAATTATTTTAATTATTTAAATTTAATTTATTATATTTAAAATTTAAATTTTAACGTTTTAAACGTTTATAAATATTTTATTAATTAATTTTATATATATATAATAATTTAATAATTATTTTTAATAATTAATAAATTAATTATTTTAATTTAATAATTTTATATTTTA